>NC_134496.1:43274901-43417401 GCF_040206685.1 Ascaphus truei
GTGGCCCATGCGAACTATAGTTGGCTACCCATTTCCTAAAATATGGTGCCCCAACAAAGTGTTGGGGGTTGGGGTTTGATCTTGCTGGGAAAGTGTGTGTTAATTCAATTTCTAACTGGCGACAGTTGTTTGGGGGTAGGTGGCCCCTCCTCCCGGGGCTCACCCCTCCCCACCTTTTTACAGTAACTTGGGAGGTTTTTTCATTTTGCTGTATGGACAGGACCTGCTATGGTTGTTCCCCCTCATACAGAGGTAAAAGGGAAGGTTCACAGTGTAGTGTTAGGACCTGCACATTTGGTTATGCCTTGACGTTGGCATGCAGGCTTATAGCGCTTTGGCCAAAGGGTTTAACTAAATAATCAAGAAAATATTATTAATGAAGTATTTAACTTTATTCTTATTATCATATATATTTTGCCAAATTGGATGTAGCATTAGGCTTCCCTGTCTTTTGTTATATACATTTGCCATACTCAGTTACACTCCTTTTGACACACATATACATATACATATATATATATATATATATATATATATATATATATATATATATATATATATATATATATATATATATATATATATATATATATATATATGATGTGTTGGGGTTTGAGCTTGCTGGGAATATGTGTGTGGGCCCAACAAAGACCTGCGCCTCAAGACTCAAAAAGATTCCTAAATAACAATGCCAAGTCTTCCAATACACAACAAGACACCAATTTCCACAGTAGTGGAAGAAAAAAGTCTCCGGAACTTGGACTATTGGTATTAACACATAGAAGGGATATGACTGACTAAATAATGCTAACACAGTGCTCCCTCTAATTCCCCAAACATTTACCCTAAAACTAGCATATAGACACGTTTCCCAAAAATGTAAGATTATTATTATTTGTAAGCTCAACACTAGCCTTGTCAATGTTTTATTCTATTGTATTTATCTGTTGTTTTTCATTTGCAAGCTCAAACCCCAACACCCAACACTTTTTCATTTGGTCTATACTATACAGTACCATTTTGTATATTATTTGATTAAAGACCTGGCCCTATTTACATATTTTCCCTACACCTTGCCATTTCAGCAACTGGTTACCAAATCCTTTATAAACTGCTCGCCAACTAATACATTGCTTTGAAATTTAAATAGTATTCTGCAGCAAGCAAGAGCTGTGATTATTATTCGTCAAAGGTAGTTTATTTCTTTAAAAATGGTATATCCTTCATACTTATGAAATATAACAGCCTATTTCTCTGCGAGGGTTAGTACTCAATTTCAATTTATTAGGCAAATGAAAAACAAATATGTATTTTGTATATTTGAATATACATATGTATACATTATCCCTCTCATTCCCCGTCTCTTTGTTATTTATGTTTGTATTTATGATAGATATACGTGTAAAATTGTAGCCACGACACCATAGAAGCTGTTTGTTCTTGCTGGATGTATGTCGGACTCGGATAGACAATTAAAGAGGCCCTGGAATGACACATCCCTTCTTGCCAACATAATTAAGGTGTATTATTTGTCAGAGAGGTCAACGGTGAACAAATGTCCTGGCAAACTGAGACTGAAAGACAGGGAAGGAGTAGATAATGAAATTCAGGGATGACAAATGGCTTTGTGCCTGACACTGTGGCATCTGACAGAAACAGACACCCAACTTTAACTTTGCCTATGTAAGCATTGAGGTTTCCAGCAAGACGTTTATTTGGAAGAAAGGAATTCTTACCATGACTTCACCTTTGCGTAAAAAAAATAAATAGATCGAGGTAAGCCGCAAACCTTCCATTATCAAAATGTAATCATTTTTTTGGAGCATATTTTCACTTCAATTTCACCTGGAGATGGTTTCCCATTGTTACTCTCTCATCCCCATGTATATCCTCTAACTGGTAAGATACATAGTAAGGCCACTGAGAGAATAAGAAAAGAAGGATTTTCTATTCATGGCCATGATTAGGGATGTGCAGAACGTTCGCAGGAGGTCGTGAGCCCCGTCAAATTATACCCTTGTTAGGGTTCACAAGAGTTTCACCAAGTCATTTTAATCCTGGCCCGGAAATAGGGCTTTTGCTGGAGCGGGAGGCTGGGAGGGAAAGAGAGAGAGAGAATACATTGTTCTCTCTCACGCAAACCCCTGTCGGACAAATTCTCACCTCTCTGACCGTAATCACATAGCAAGAAAATAATATCAATTGCTTTATTGGAGCACATGCCAGAGCGATAGATGCAACATTCCACGGCTTCATTTTATCACCCACCGACCATAGCTGGACGGGATATGACCAAGTCCCTTGATTGTGAAACCGCTTTAATGTATGTCCAATGTTAACGACATTAAAGTAAGTGATTTTTGTGAACTCCAAGTAGCTAGTGTGGTTCAGTGAATGAGGCTCTTGGTCACGTTAATGTTAATTAACCAATTACCCTAGCTCTAATTATCACTAAAGCAACTTGCTTACATACTGTAGGTCCGGGGTGGCCAACTCCAGTCCTCAAGGGCCACCAACATGGAAGGATATCCCTGCTTCAGCACAGTTTGAGCCACCAGTGCTGAAGCAGGGATATCCTGAAGACCTGAATTGTTGGTGGCCCTTGAGGACTGGAGTTGGCCAACCCTGCTTTCGGTGCTGCCCTGAAAACGTGTGTTTGTTACTCTCGAGGTCTGAACTTGGGAATCCCTGGTTTAATGTCTCTTCTTCATCATGCACACAATATGACATAAGCTGCTCATTGACGGTGTTCATATTTATCCATAGACTATCTTTTCATTAAAATAGTTTCATTTGTGTCCTTTTCCCCAAGTAAATAGTCTTTATTGTGAGCCGCGTATATGTCATACTTTGTGCACGATGTGGAAGAGACATTAAACCAGGGATCCCCAAGCTCAGACCTCGAGAGCCACAAGCACACACGGTTTTCAGGGCAGCACCTTCAGCAGAAGTGGCCAACGCCAGTCCTCAAGGGCCACCACAAGGTCAGGTTTTCAGAATATCCGTACTTCAGCACAGGTGGCTTAATCAGTGGCTCAGTCATAATGACTGAGCCACCTGTGCTGAAGCAGGGATATCCTTCCGTGTTGGTGACCATTGAGGACTGGAGTTGGCTACCCCAGGCCTACAGTATGCAAGCACTTCTTTACTCTATTGGATGCTAGGTGAGATCCACCACGATGCGGGACCACCTTTGATGAGCACTGGTGGCAGAGTATCATGTTTTTGTGATTGTTCCGTGCAATAGTATTCCACGCTCTATAAACAGTTACTGATGCGAAAACAAATTAAAATTATATTGTATTCCATCTGTAAAAAATACCAGAAATTGATTGAGAACATGCAAAACAAATCATTTACCAATAAAGCACAGGTTTGTAATATGCAGCTACAGTACTATTTTGTAAAGTTGTGTTAGTATTATAGAAACCAAACACAACACTTGCTGTACCAATTGTATGTTAATGATGTGAACAAATAATTAATAGGCAATTTCTGGTAGCATCTGGTCAAAATGCATGGTATATTGTCCAACTTTATTTAGTATTTTAAAAGCTAATGCATAATGTGAGTGAGCTAATGCTGCCAGCTCAGACAAATTAGCTGTAGCACAAGACACATTTTTATAATGTATAGCGATACCGTTATGATTGAAAATAAATTTCATGGAGAGGTGAGGCAAATATTGCCTTTTCTATAGTGCCACGTGATAACCACATAAATAATGCACATATGCACTACAAAAAAAACCAATATACCAGCATGTTATAAGGCTCTTCAATTCACTATTGTGCATACAGTATGATAAAGAATTTACAAAAACAATGAATCCTTGCTCCAAAGAATGTTTAATCTTATTTTGGAGCATTAGGCTAAGAAAATAAAAGGGTGATGGATGCCAATCAGACACTTCTTGTTTTTGTTTCACTAATATGGCTGACACAACCATCTTGATGGGAATATGTATCCAAAAAAGCCTCAATCAGGTTTGTGTCCATTCTAGGACGGAATTTAATAATAATAATAATAACTTTATTTATATAGCGGCTTTTCTCCCAATGGGACTCAAAGCACTTCAAAGTTACACAAAGGGAAAAAGAAAACATTTAAGGTTATAAAAGAGAAAGATACAATACAGGATGGGACGGTGCTGTAGTTATTAAATGCCGGACAGGTTGGGGTTCATTAATTAAATCCCTGGGTAAACAGCCTGTTTTTATAGATTGCCAGAGAGGGGCCTCTCGACCTGTACGAGGCAGACTGTTCCAGCGTGTTTTAGCGTGGCTAAAAGCTCGGGCGCCAAAGGAAGTGAAGGAGATTCTGGGAACTGTTGGAGTCCTTCACCTGCAGTTGGAAGTGAGAGAATGGGAGTGCAGGGAAGTAGGAGCTCTCTCAGATAGCTGGGACCTGGGCATGTACAGGGCTTTGATTGTCAACAAGCAAATGTTGAAATAAATTCACCATTTTACAGGCAGCCAGTGCAGACAATGAAGAACTAATTAGTTTAATTTAGTTTGAAATGTAGTTTCACTTATTGACTCCATGTCAGTAACAGCATGCATTTTGCAGGTACATTCAGGTTAAACATGTCTGCTTGTTTGCAAATAGAAATAGTGCATATTTACTACAAGATAATGCAATAGACTATGTAACAAACATAAAAATGATAGGCCTAGATTTACTAAAAGTCAATATTGCTGCTTTAAAAAATGCGTTAGACTAAAATAGGATCACAGCGATAGTTTTTCAGAAATCTGCTGTATTTACTAAGGCACGTTCTATAGTGTGTGCGCGCGCTCGGAATTTCAGTTGGCTGACGTCAGTCAGCACGGCAGGGAGAGGGGAGCCGACAGACAGCAGCGAAGATGAAAAAATTAATCTTTTCGCGCCGCTGCCTGTGCGCATATGTATGTATATGTGTGTATGTATGCGTGTGTGTGTGTGTGTGTGTGTGTGTGTGTGTGTGTGTGTGTGTGTGTGTGTGTGTGTGTGTGTGTGTGTGTGTGTGTGTGTGTGTGTGTGTGTGTGTGTGTGTGTGTGTGTGTGTGTGTGTCAAGGATTGTAAAACAAAAAAAAATATTTATTAAACTTTTTTTTTCTTTAAAAAATCTATCTAGGACTTACTTTCACTCACACAACCCATGCACACACATATACTCACACATACACACACATATACACACATACATACACACACATATACACTAACCTGCAGTTCCCGGCTCTATATTCATGAAAAGCATGCGGCACGTGCACACGCGTTCGCATAGGGCCGCACGCTGTATAAAACAGCCCTAAGAATGACATCTTAATAACTGGGTTGCCATATTCAGTCTCCTTTACATATACCAAAAAAGAAGTAACTAAGCGTTAAATAACACTATTGATACAAATAAGTGTTAATTCATAGAAATCTGCGTTCATCAGCGCTAGCAATGCGATTACATACATTTGTATTTTTGTATTGGAGATATAACATGTTACTACCATAGTGTATATAATAGGCATTTAATAAAACCATACGGAAGAAAATGATTGCAATTTGATGCTACCAAAAGGAATGCCTTCAGGCTCCAAAGGGGTTAACATAAACACCCTACAAATAAAACTCAAAAAACATAGCACCCATGTGTGCAAATGTTAAGCCTTTGGTAGCCCGTGGTCAACTAGTCATGGGTTGACCATGTCTATCTGCTACTTGGGTTTGTAATGGGTTAATATATCAATGAAGTTCAACATTGCTAGTATTATATAGTTGTATGATCCATTCTAGGTTGGGGAGTCTTATCTTGGACATGTCTATAGTGGTCATTATGTTCATAGGCAAGCTCGGCTTAACTCCAGCCTGGGGTAGGTGATAAAAATTGGCGATATGTTTTGGTGGAATATCACCCGGTATCAGAGTTGTGAGTAATGTGTGATTTGGTAATTCATTAATAATTCTTAATTTGTATATATTTGCATGCTCATTCGCGATACTATCTTTAAATGTAAGTAGGTGATACACATTAATTTGCAAACACGGAAAGTTAGGTCCCACCAGAAGTTGGACTCAACTTCCGTTTTTCAGCCACCACCCTCTGGAGTCAGGTAGGGCCTGGATGAACCCCGTTAGGGTCTGGGAGGGGGGAAGCAGAGTGAGTGAGGGGGAAGAGTGTGAGAGGAGGGAGAAAATGAGAGAAGAGGGAGGGAGAAGGAGAGGGGGGAAGAAGATAGGGAGGGGTAAAGGGAGAGAGAAGGTCAGATAGTGAGAGAGAGAAAGAAGGAGTGATAGAGTGGGGGGAGAGAGAGTGAGAGTGAGTGAGAGAGTGATGGTGAAAGACGTGATGTGACAGGTGAATAGTGAGAGAGAGAAGTGAGAGAGGGGGAAGGGAGAGTGAGGGGGAGAGGGATAAAGAGGGGTGGGGATTGAGAGGGAGGGGAGTGAAAGAGGGAGTGTGTGAGAGCGTGGTAAGAGAGGAGGGGGAGAGAGGAAAAAAGGGGCATTGTGTGAGAGAGAAAGAGATGGGGACGTGTGAGAGAGATAGAGACGGGAGGAATATTAGTGTAGCCGACCGAGGAGCACACACCTCCTCCCCACTCAACAACTTGGGCCCTGATGGAGATTCAAGTCCTGGGCCCTGAGAAAGCAGTCGGTGGTCCTGCTAACTTGCATGCTAATTAACGATCCTAGTGTTAAATCTAGCCCATATTTATTGCTGCATTATTTAAGCATTATACCTTTCATAAATAAGGCAGTAAAAATAATCATTGACCATTAACCATTACTAAATCTAGGCCATATAGCTCTTTATGGACTTTGAAGTCCTACCTAGTTAGCCCAAAATACCAAATAAATATTCTTTATAATCCTTGACACATATTTCAGTTGTTTTCTGTTTTAGAGATAATGATACAAATACATTTTTTATGAAAGGCCAATCATTATGAATTTTGCTTTACTGCAGCTACAGATAGAGTATTATTTCAACATTTAACTATGAAACACAACTAATATAAATATAACATAGTCTCTACAGGGTTCTACCTATTTCAGCTAAACTGAAAGACATAGAGGATTTACAGACATATTACACGGTTCATCTGCAATAAGAAAAAAAACCTAGGGTTACTCCCAGCATCTTGGCTAGACCAAAGACGAAGGAGGATTGGTGATCCCTCACATAAACTCACACTACCACGAAGTACAAATCATATAGCTGGCACTATGGCATGTACCCCCGGGCACATCAAGTACGGCTACACCAGCCCACTTCTAATAAACTATTTACTATGGCTCCCCAAAACTGCCAAAAATATCAAAATAAATAAAGTGCTACCCACTAGACACCACTCACTTATCCTTTGGGACAGGATTAAAATAAAAAGAAACTTTATTACATCTGACTCGGACATCATGCCCCTATTTCATAAGAAATATACCCAAGAGCAACACGTTTTTGTAAATAATTTGCAGCTCATCCCCACTGAGTAAAGGCCTTATCTCAACTATATGTAACGGTGTTTCTGGCCCGGTCTGACCCACCCAATCTCACATTGGCCCCTGTGGTCTAACCGGACCCCATTACAGTGTGGATATGTCATATGGTGCACCTGCTGGCTACAGGACTCCTGAGTCTCCCGCATGATGGTGTGTGGGGAGAACCCGTCAGACAGGCCTGAGGTAGTGTGCTGAGTCTCACCTAGTTACAGTGCAGCGCCTCCACCCCACCAGGGTCCCTGCGTCCGCATGGGGATGGTCCTGGCGAGGAACTCCTCCGTGGTGCTCCTCTCTGTACACTCATCCCAGATAGATACACGAGAGGGTTTCTGGCTGAACTCATCTTTATTGACACGGCAGGGCAACTGCCCCCCCACAAGGAGTATCTTCAGCCGCTCATCTCACCAGTGCTCCCTTTGGTTAGGTTTGTCACCCAGATCAGGGATTCACTATTCCCGCAGGAATCACTGTCCTGTGCCAGGTCCCTGGACACAGCCTCCCATGGAGTTACTATAACATAACTGCCAGAGCTCCTCCTCAGCTCTGACAAGAGCTTTCCAGCAACACTCAGCAACCAACCACTTTGCAACTCCACATCAGAACTAACTTTAGAACACAGTGTTGTGCCTTATGTAAGGTTCTGAGGCTGACACATCTCTGACATCACTAACCATGGAGTCAGAGCATGTGACCAGTCCCAGCCATACACAGAGCACCCCACCAGGGTGTGAGGGAAAACCTCCATGATTACTGCTGGCATGCCCACACTTACCAGGCCTTACTGCCAGCAGGAGAGATGACTGTAGGCATTTTACATGACCGCTACATTCTCCCCCTGGTGAATCCCATCGTCCTCGCTGGGACCTAAATTTGTATACCTCTTTCCAGGAAGCACTGTAACACAAAACATAATTAGGTTAACATCCATACAAATTTTCAGCATATTGTAAACATGACCTCAGTACATATGAATACAGTCATCCGCCAAGCCCGCCCCGACCAGCAGCCACAGACCCGCAGGATGCGTCAGTACCCCCTAAAAATAGTGATCTGGGTCAGGTTTCCTCACTTCCCGGTTACCCATATCCAGGACCGTAACATAGTAATGCCTAGGTGACCCTCTCTCTGGCACATAGGTCACTCTATGTTTGTGAACATTTCTCCCTATGCTCCACACTCGCATCAGGGTGTCTATTCTTTCTTCCGCCTTTTTACCTACTATGTCGCTCCCCCTATTGGTTAAGTACAGCTCTATAGTTTCTTGGAGCCACGATTCCCTATTGTCCTCAATTTCATCCATCAGGGGCTCCGGAACATAGGGATACTCCAACCCATGGGATTTTTTATATTTGACTATTATAGCCCTCTCCGCCCTACTGACCCTGGTCAGATCCGCATTACCTGCCCTCCCAGGTAACACCCATGATAGGGGCTCATCAGGATCGACTGGGTCTGACAGTGTGTCTGGACCCATGGGCGCTATGTCTCTACTCTCCAGCTGGAACCACCTCTCCTGTAATTCCCTGTCCCTCTGCTCGGGTGTAAACTCTCCCTCTCTCCACCAGAAATCTACCACGTCCTCCCGCCGGATGAGGAACCGAGTACGGTCCATCCATGCGGAGTACCCCTCAAATAGTGGAGCCCACCACCTGGTCTCCTTAAAGGGATTAGGCCCTGGTTCCCGATCGTCATCAAATGAAAATACCCCTGACGACCTTGTGGATCGCGGTTTGGACCACCTGGAGGACCCCGGAGCCTTTACTGCCAGTTGGGGTACTGTATGCGCCACCCTCAATTCTCCTCCTCCCCGTGAATCGCCTTCCGTAGCTCCACTGAGCTGCCTCTCCCCAGTCCGTTTTTCCTCCCCCCCCAAAGGTATGTCCACAAGTTCCAAGCTGGGCGGTGAACCCGGTGACCGTGTGATAGGGGTAGGTACATTAGCTAGGGCATGGGGTTGGGTATAGGGGCATGGGGCGGGATCCCACGGGGTTACGACCCGCTCCTGGCTGTCCGTAGACTGGTCCAAGGATGAGGTCTCACCCTCCTCAGTCCTGATACCGTCTCTCCATTTTCTGGGCAATACGAGCGGTCGGGGACCTTCCCCCAATCGCTGAAGCGTCGCTGCTTCCCCTTCCTGGGTTCCGCCGTCGCCACCGGAAGTGACGTCCTCCCCGGAACCGGAAGCGTCGCCATCTCGCGTTGGACCCCCATGCGGGATCTCTTCTTCCACGACGACATCCGGTTGCTCCGCCGTCGCCACCGGAAGTGATGCCGTCCCTCCACGTGCGCGTTGGGCCTGGCGCGGCCCTTCCAGCGCTTCGCCGTCTGTTGTGACCAGGTAAGAGATAGGGCTTTTTGGCTTACCCATCCGCAGGGGTGTAGGCGTCTCTCTCCCATCTCCGCCAGGTCCTGGGATGGCGGGACTCCGTCGGTCGGATCGCCTATCTGCGGGGGACGTCCGGTCACTCACCCCACGGGGCGTCGTTCTTCCCGTCTGTCTTTTCCGCTCCGTTCTTGCTACCGCCAGCTCACGGAGGTCCTCATCAGAGTAGTCCCCTCGCCCCGACCTAGGGGTCGCGGGGCGGGGTGAAAGTCTCTTTGCCCCTGTCTCGGGGTTTAATCCAGCCGCCTCAATGGCCAGTGACCCAGCCGACTTGACCGGCTCCAGTCCCCTATCTCCGGGACTCGCGCGGTTCATCCACAGCGCGCCCGGGGACTCAGCAGAGCGCCGGGTCACATCCACCGGGGGGTCAGCAGGCTGTATTGGGACAAACGTGGGCATAGGCCACAGATACAAAGTCCCGCAATGAGGGCAACGTGCCATCGTATTCACAGTACCTCCGGGCAGCCCGCATTGTAGGCAGAGCCCGACTACCGTCTCTGTATTGGCCACCCTCACCACCAGCACCCCGCCGGGCACTGAGTAGGGCTGGGTGGAGACCATAGTGCCCACAGTAGAAGAGCAGGCCATTCTTTGTACAGGAGTCACTTCCTGTACAGGTCTCTCCTTCTCTGTGGTTCCTCGCAACTGACTGGTGGAAGTTGCTGGATCCGCCACTCCCTGCTTCGGCTCCTCCCTTCTCTGACAGAGTTGGAACCCGCCCCCAGGGGTTGCAATAATGGGCGGGTCCCACAGGGGAATATCATGCCCCTTAATTAAGGCCGCACCTCTCTCAGTCCTGGTGGGCGCGGTCTGCGTTTTCGCGCCAGTCTCCTCCCCAGAGCTGGAGTCTTTTCCCGCGGCTAGTTCCCGCTTTCTCCTTGCAGCAGCTTTTTGCACAAGGTACCTTTGCTTGCAAATCATCTCCACGGCCGGAACTACTTTTTGTAGTGGCGCCGTCTGGATATCAGTCCCTGGGCCCAGTGGGTGCATCCCCACAGGCCATAATTGAAAGTCATTCCCCCTGGTAGAAATCAGGGGAGGGTCCCATAAACTCAACGGTTGACTCAGCACAGGGGCTGAATTAGTCACTGTCCATCCCGGCGCAGCCATAGCTTCCGCGCCATGCCCCCCATCAGGGCGGGGCTCTGCTGTTCGCGCCATTCCCGGCCAGCTCTGTGCAAGTCCTGCAGCAGCCATTTTTCCCGCGCCTGGCCCATGCGGTTTCCCTAGCAAGCGGGAACCGCCATTTTGGTTGGTTTTTGCGCCCAAAAAGTCCATTCGTTCGCTCTCACGGGGTTCTCCCCCAATTATAACAATTTCTTCACACTCTTCAAGGGTGGCCCCTCGCTGTCCCAGGCAGGATAAAAACGGGGCAGCCACGGCCTTTGCTCCGCTCCAGAGCAAACTCGTTAAGGACAATTCAGCGACAGTCTGCTCTTCAGTGGGTTGCACGCCACGGGTGCCCTCCCCATCAGCCTCTGTCCGCCATTTTACGTTCTCCGCGCCACGCGGATCCTCCACTTTCTCATAACAGTTGTCGTACATGAGGCTCCACTCTGCGGGGCAGCCACCACACCGGTACAATAAAGATTAGTTCAGATGCACCACCACATGTGTACTTTCTCTAGGTGTGACTCAGGGTTGCACTACCTCAGGCTAGGCTCACTCTCTCAGTGTCTGCTGTGACTCCTTCCTCCCAGTCTGTGCTCCCTACGGTGAGTGTCTGGAATGGCTAGGTACTCTGGCTGGCTCTGCCATGCAGTACTTGGGGCGTCTACCTGTCTTGGTCAGCCTAGCGCAGACCCTCTCCAGGACTCCTGACCAAGTTAACAGGCTGTCCCTTCTGGCATCCTACCAACTAGCACTGCCTCAAGGTGACTCGGTCAGCTATAGCCCGCTCCAGACCCCTCACTCCCTTCAGGCCCCTAGGTTGTCCCTGCGAACTGACAATATCCCGTCAGCCCCCTGACCACCCCTAGGTCCGTCCCTACTCAGCACAAAGTGGCAGCAGACACTCTCCCTGTTTCCAAGTGACCTAGCTAAAAGCCTGTCCTGTTGACGGGTCTGCTCTCAGCAGCGCGCCTCCAAATGTAACGGTGTTTCTGGCCCGGTCTGACCCACCCAATCTCACATTGGCCCCTGTGGTCTAACCGGACCCCATTACAGTGTGGATATGTCATATGGTGCACCTGCTGGCTACAGGACTCCTGAGTCTCCCGCATGATGGTGTGTGGGGAGAACCCGTCAGACAGGCCTGAGGTAGTGTGCTGAGTCTCACCTAGTTACAGTGCAGCGCCTCCACCCCACCAGGGTCCCTGCGTCCGCATGGGGATGGTCCTGGCGAGGAACTCCTCCGTGGTGCTCCTCTCTGTACACTCATCCCAGATAGATACACGAGAGGGTTTCTGGCTGAACTCATCTTTATTGACACGGCAGGGCAACTGCCCCCCCACAAGGAGTATCTTCAGCCGCTCATCTCACCAGTGCTCCCTTTGGTTAGGTTTGTCACCCAGATCAGGGATTCACTATTCCCGCAGGAATCACTGTCCTGTGCCAGGTCCCTGGACACAGCCTCCCATGGAGTTACTATAACATAACTGCCAGAGCTCCTCCTCAGCTCTGACAAGAGCTTTCCAGCAACACTCAGCAACCAACCACTTTGCAACTCCACATCAGAACTAACTTTAGAACACAGTGCTGTGCCTTATGTAAGGTTCTGAGGCTGACACATCTCTGACATCACTAACCATGGAGTCAGAGCATGTGACCAGTCCCAGCCATACACAGAGCACCCCACCAGGGTGTGAGGGAAAACCTCCATGATTACTGCTGGCATGCCCACACTTACCAGGCCTTACTGCCAGCAGGAGAGATGACTGTAGGCATTTTACATGACCGCTACATATATAACAAGTACTTATTCCTCCCTGTAGAGAGGGAGATCTGCACCTACATAAGACACAGATTTAAATGAAACTCTTGACCCCCAGGAATTTATTTATTTATAAAATATTTTACCAGGAAGTAATACATTGAGAGTTACCTCTCGTTTTCAAGTATGTCCTGGGCACAGAGTAAAACAAATAATACATGGTTACAAGTACAGTTATATAAATGAACAGGGTATACATTATATACAAGACATTGCGTGCATAGTTAAAGAATATATATATTATGAGCGTATGAAACAGTTACAGACCAGGTTAAAATGTGAGACAGCCTTAGATTTGAAAGAACTTAAACTGGTGGTGGATGTGAGAGTCTCTGGTAGGTTGTTCCAGTTTTGGGGTGCACGGTAGGAGAAGGAGGAAAGTCCGGATACTTTGTTGAGCCTTGGGACCATGAACAGTCTTTTGGAGTCTGATCTCAGGTGATAAGTGCTGCAAGTGGTAGGGGTGAGGAGCTTGTTCAGATAGCTGGGTAGCTTGCCCATGAAGAATTTAAAGGCAAGACAGGAAAGGTGAACTTTGCGCCTAGACTCTAGTGTTGACCAATCTAGTTCTTTGAGCATTTCGCAGTGATGTGTGTTGTAGTTGCATTGGAGAACAAAATGACAAATTGAATTGTAGAGGGTGTCAAGTTTACTAAGGTGGGTTTGAGGTGCCGAGCCATATACTATGTCTCCATAGTCAATAATTGGCATTAGCATCTGCTGTGCGATACGCTTTCTGACCAGGAGACTTAGGGAGGATTTATTCCTGTAAAGTACCCCTAGTTTGGCATAGGTCTTGGTTGTCAGGGTATCAATGTGCATCCCGAATGTTAAGTGGGTGGGTGGAGTGGGTGGGCATGTGGAACGCTACGGTCTCCATTAGTTCAGCAAACAAAGAGATTGGTTACAAAGTTCTCTACCAATGGTCCTTGACCCCCAACAGACTTAATAAGATGTTCGGCAAGACTTCTCCTAGATGTTTTTGGGGATGGGGTCAGAGAGTAACAGTGGTGCATATATGGTGGATCTAACCTATGGTGAAACATCTACGGCAGAAGGTCTTCCAACTAATTAACTGATTAATAGGTCGGACAGTTGTGCCCATGAGCGGCATTACTCAGCAGGCCAACCCAAAATGCTTCATACGAGGAACGTAAATTGATCTCCCATATTCTAGCAGCCACCAGGTAAACTATAGAGGCTTCTTGAAAGGTGCCGGTACCGGATATCACCAGAATCATGAATAAAGTCTGCCAAGTGCTTTACTATGAAAAAATAATGGCTTACCTCAAAGACTCCTTGAATACATTTAGCAACATTTGAGAGCTATGGCCGGACAAAATAGGGCACTCAAGAAATGCTCTGATCCTCCTTGTCTTGTGAAGACCACTTCCCCAGACACAAGAAAAAAAACGACTGCTCTAACAAAATCAACCCGGATTGGCTTTTATACAATACTGTTATATGTGAATTGGGTGACCAATTGTAACAGCTAATATGATACAGGTAGTCCTCGCTATCCAACGTTTCACTTTATAACGAATGGCATATTCAACACTTTACAATGCAACCCTATGGGCTGTTTTTCGTCGCCTGAATGTATTATCCAACGCTCACCGCCTATGATTAGGGAGAGGGAGCGGCTCAATGAGTAAAGACACTGACTGGCACTGAGAGTTTGAAGCAGGGGAACCTGGTTCAATTCGTGGTGTCGGCTCCTTGTGACCTTGGGCAAGTCGCTTTATCTCCCTGTGCCTCAGGCACCAAAAACATAGATTGTAAGCTCCACAGGGCAGGGACCTGTGCCTGCAAAATGTCTCTGTAAAGCGCTACGTAAAAACTAGCAGCGCTATACAAGAACATGCTATTATTATTAGAAAACATACTGGACACCTAACAAGCTCCTATTGAACCCCCAAAATAACCACAACATATATATAAGCATATGAGTGTCACAGAGGAGTGCTACTGAGCTACTGCCGTGCAATTGGCTCAGGGGCTTACAACAATTTTGGCCAAAAATGTCAAACTAAAAGACCATTTTACTTAATAGATATTTATACATATATATTTAGGCACTGTACCGTGTATGAGTTTCACTGGATGTGCTAAAACTGAGCTCTGTCTGTGTTTTATGTTCTGTCTCTGGTTTTAAATATTATTATTATATTATTAACATGGCACTCACTTTACAACGGTTTCACTATCCAACGCTACTTCCAGAACGGATTCCGTTGGATAACCGAGGACTGCCTGTACTGATCTACTGGAACTGTACTCCCTACAACCCAAACCCACCCCTGCTTTATTTCTATACCCATAACTCCCGCCCACTCTCTCCCCTTTTAATTTCTATCTCCCTTACTTTTTGAAAATCCAATAAAACACAAAGTTAAAAAAAAATACAATATTGTATTTAGAACGCACAATGAAAATTCTAACAAACAACAAAACGTTACATACATTGGTATATAGCTGCGTGCTTTCGGTTTATTGAAGTTTATGTTGAGTGGAGCTGAACTCACATAACATTTATCAGACACAAAATGTGTAAACCTGCATGTTGCGGTGCCTGTGTATCTCCTGTTCATTATCATGAAGGTGCAATTTGCATTTTTGATAGAATGTTCCTGTTTTCTTGTCTTTACATCAGTCAGTGGAAGCACTGCCACCAAAGGCCATCATTAACCTTCCAAATCTGCCTCAAAACAAATAGTACAAGAGCTCACTAATTTGAAGATCAAAAAGCTACTTGTCCATTATATAATTGGAATGAAAGGCAAAATGTAGCAGTTCTGAAGAACACAGTAATTACTAGCTGTTAATTGCTCTCTCGTGGTGGCTCACTTTTAATTAAAAAGAACAGCTCGTCGCAGGCCGATAAGCAATAGCGGAGACCACTGGTTTAATCAACAAAGCAAAAAAAATTGTTTCTGTCGCAGCCAACAACAGCTTGAGAAATCTTCAGATGTCCAATTGAGATTAAAAACTGTCTGTTTAGTGCAGTCAGATTTTATTTTAACCAAGGAAATGACTATTTGAAGTCTTCCAAAGTGAGGGTCCCCATCACATCCCCGCTGGTGCTGTTGGGACTAATCACTTGCTTGTGGTTGTGATCAGTCAAGTAAAGAAATTTAGCTACGTTCCTCTTGACTCCATCATTCTCGGGTAATTGGCCTGTCTGAGGTGAGCATTTTTTTTTTTAAAGAGCGCTTTAAAGTGTGGAAGGCCCACAGACTGTGCATTTAATTACTGTTCATATTTCATGCAGTCAAAGAGAATTTCGTTTAAAAAGAACATGATTTACCTATCTTCATATCTATTGATTAGTTTCTGGGTACCTTTCACTGCAATTAAAGCCACCTCAATGAGTCTCCGCTGCTGAAGTTTTCTGTTTTAAAAGTTATCACTGTTACTTTGTTTATCAATTTCCTACAAATTTCACGTCGCACGAGCTCAAAATAAACCAAATCCGATAATTGACATCCATGGAGTAAAAATATTTCAGTAACAAAAATCGTTTACAGCAGTAATCTATGGTAGACTAATTAAAAAACACAGTTAATTTATATAACCTACATACTGTAGACTTGTATGCTATATCTAGCCATTATGAAATAGTTCACTTGCTACTGGCTCTTATAATATAGCGTGAAGAAAGCAGAATCGAGGCACACGGACTTCTGTATGGAAAATGTATTCAGCAATAGAACCAACGTTTCGACTGGCACGCAGTCTTTGTCAAGATGAGGGCTCTGATAATATAGCCACAGAGATGATAAGTAGAGGGACTGGCTTCTGGAACACCGTATTCTGTTTAATCAAATGAGAAAGCTGTTTTGTCCCAATTATATAGGTTTACATTGTAAGAACGTACTGGGAGAGGTTTGTGTTAATACGTATCCATTTGTTTTGGGGGGGTTTTCAAATCAAGTGGAAGTTTAATCAGAAGAAGCACTGAGATTCTTATAGTACATCCATAACTGTACTGTGCGTGGTGAGCCCACTGAAATGAATAACATGTTTACCATGCCGGAAACATACTGTACCACCATTGTCCGAGTGGTACTCCTTCCTTAGCTAAAAATCACAACAAATGCATCTGTGGCTATTGCAATTCTTCAAGTTAGAACAATTATTGTAACCCCAAGATGTCTCAATCAAAACACGCTCTATGACTTCTAAAATATATCTATATATATATATATATATATATATATATATATATATATATATATATATATATATATATATAAAAACAGAAAAAACAGGCGCACTCATAGCGTAAAAGGTATAACAATAAATTTATGGAGTCAGGGATTTAAAAATGCACACTCACAAACACAGCTTAATAAAAAGCATTTTTGAGTAACACTCAGCCAGCCAGACGCAGGAACCCGGTAGCGGATAACTTCAGTGCAGTGTCCGGTGTAGATACACTGCAGCCTCTGTGAACGCCTCCGGAGCCCGGGGAGCACGAGGGACGCCGCCTTCCTCTCAATCCGGCGTCACACAGTGAGTTCTCAGCTCCAGGCACCGCGAGAACTCAGTGACGTCAGTGGATTCGAACGGAATTAGTTCCCATGAAAACAACGGGTGGACGGCTGAGATAAGTGCTTCCAAAGAAGCAATAAAATGCTATAGCAAGCCAGTGAGTGGAAAAATAGTAAAACTGGGCAGTACATCTCCACAAAACACTCTCTACGCTTTTCGTCTCAAAGAGACTTCATCAGGAGTTAACAGCATAGGTGTGGACTGTAGTATTATAGTAAGATGAACCAATCAGGACACAGAAGACTACTAATTGCTAATTAAGTACAGGAGGTCAATGTAGGGATAATATTAACCCCTATATGTTCCAGAACACATATAGGCAAAATGAGCCAGCAATACTAGAGAAAATGACCAAATAAACAGATACATACAATAACATACACTTTAACAAATTAAATAAAATACATTTAGGTACTACAGCAAAATATAATATAGCATGATATAACATAATATAACACCATTGGCAGAATCATATAGTAATATAATAAATAGATGTTAGTAGAGAAATGACATTACTCCAAATCATTGGGGTCAATGGATCTCCACTAGATGGTACACATACAGAGATAATGATAATAATATCACAGTAGTCTTCTGTGTCCTGATTGGTTCATCTTACTATAATACTACGGTCCACCCCTATGCTGTTAATTCATGATGAAGTCTCTTTGAGACGAAACGCGTAGAGAGTTTTTTGTGGAGGTGTACTGCCCAGTTTTACTATTTTTCCACTCACTGGCTTGCTACAGCATTTTATTGCTTCTTTGGAAGCACTTATCTCAGCCGTCCACCCGTTGTTTTCATGGGAACTAATTCCGGTCGAATCCACTGACGTCACCGAGTTCTCGCGGTACCTGGAGCTGAGAACTCACTGTGTGACGCCGGATTGAGAGGAAGGCGGCGTCCCTCGTGCTCCCCGGGCTGCGGAGGCGTTCACAGAGGCTGCTGCAGTGTATCTACACCGGACACTACACTGAAGTTATCCGCTACCGGGTTCCTGTGTCTGGCTGGCTGAGTTTTACTCAAAAATGCTTTTTATTAAGCTGTGTTTGTGAGTGTGCATTTTTAAATCCTTGACTCCATAAATTTATTGTTATACCTTTTACGCTATGATTGCGCCTGTTTTTTCTGTGTTTCTATAGATATCTCCAAGGAAGTGGTGTTCCCTTCAACCGGGCTGCAGGGACTCTTTTGGATAGCAATTGGAGCATTTTTTAGGATTTGTATTTTTTATTTATACATTTCTTTTTCTAGACTTTTCATCTGTTATTTTTATTCATATTTTTAAACATTTTTTTTTTGTATTGTTTATGTATTATTAATTTTTTCCACTTTGTATAGTATAGGTTTTTTTTTCATCATTTTATGTGTTTATTCATATAGTGGTTTAGGTTGGCGCCATTTTTTCTTTCTGTTGTGTTATATATATATATATATATATATATATTATTGCATCTCTGTTTTTTTGCATTTTAGGTGATCTGTTTACCATACACGGAGTGTGAAGTTATTGTGCAAGCTGTACCGGGCACAAATCATGATAACACTGACACGTAACAATGTGTTTATCGGTAGATTTCTTCTGCGTTACTTATCTTCTTCCATTCATTCATGTCATGTAAAGCATCCCATCGGTTGGGTATGGCTGTAACACAATGAGATAACTTTGTGACCTTTTACATTCACATTGAGATAAGGCCGTCTGTGAAGAAATCTTTTCTTCTTCTTCTTTTTTTTTTTCTATTTCCCGTTACTAATTTTCAGTCACCACCTGTCAGTGTTGTCTCGGCTTTCACGGTTTTCTCTTGGCTCATGTTCCCATTTTCTCAGACTTGTTCTAGGGTTTATCAGAGGAAACACTTGCACTCGCAGGGATGGCCTCCACACCGTGACAGATTAATCCAAGCTGAGTGAACTTCCTTCATACAGAGCACACTAATTATTATGAAGGCACTTAAAACACAATGAGAGCTGACATCTGACAGACTATTTCTGCCAGCCCCACATTGTCTTACTGTCAGGCCTTGTCAGCTCCCAGCCTTAATTACATCCTGTTTACAAACATTAGGACTAACTTCAGATGAAGACTTAACAAAGGTTGATGAAGGTCAGGGTCACGTCACAAGGATGTTATCTGTCTGTGTTCTCTTACTGATAAACAGAAGGAGGTATGCAGAGGAATTAATATGGAAGGGTCTCAAAACAATAAAGTGGTTATTCATTGAGCTACAGTATGATAGTGCCCCAATCGGGTCTATCACAGTTTAATGAATAACCCCCAATAACTGGTCTGAGGTCACTACACGTCTTATCACTTCGCTGTTACTTATCAGCCCAGATATGGAATTGGAGCTCTGCCAAATGGTCCTGCTAAGAGCCAAGTAAGGCAGATTGGTGAGTATTTTATAGAGGTCTGTTAGAGAGGGGGGCTCAACTCCAGTCCTCAAGCCCCCCCCCCCAACAGGTCAGGTTTCAGGATATCCCTGCTACAGCCCAGGTGAATCAATCAGCCCCTGATTCAGAACAGGTGGCTCAATCAGTCCTTGCTTCAGCATAGGTGACTCAGTCAGTCCCTGCTTCAGCAAAGGTGGCTCAATCAGAGGTCACCTGTGCTGAAGCTGGGATATCCTGAAAACCTGACCTGTTGGGGGGGGGGGGTTGGAGGGGAGGCTTGAGGACTGGAGTTGAGCACCCCTGGCCTAATGAAAAGAACACGCACGAGTTTGATGACACTGCTAGACAGGTTTTTTTTTAAAGCTGCAGATGCTAAAGATATTGAGTAGAGGCATGGAAATGAATACATTACCAGTCCCATTAAGATTCCAGGGTCATTGAAAAGCTTCATAACACAGCAAGCAGCCCCATGCTGGGCTATGGACAGAAATACATTTTCCAAAATGTCACTGGCAGTAAATATTTCCTAAATAAACAAGAAGAGTTAAAGGATTCTTTAAAAAAAAAGAAACACTTTTACTCATAAGTGTTGGCTCTGACCAAACCTGTGTATCCTCAATCAAATTTACAGTTTAAAAGTTGCAGGCGTATACAGAGGTTTCACAATAAAGTCCGTGTAAGTGGCTGCAGACGATGTTTGCATGAACCCGGAGATAATGGCTGTGGGTGAAGACAGACTCAGATTCCATCTACATTCTTACAGATACAGAAACACAATGGGCCTCATGCAGTAAGCGCCGATAAGCCGTTTATCGCCATTTTTTCGCCAAATTTGCCCTCCCGATTCAGTAAGCGCCGCTAAGTGGGGAAAATCGGCAATTTTTGATGCCGATAAAAAATTATCGGGATCATGCTGCCGATAAGCCACTTATCAACACTTTTTGAATTCGGCTGAATTCAAGTAGCCCCGATCAGCTTTTCGCTGCTGATCGGCACTCCAGAATGGAGAGTTTTTCGGCAATCTAGCCCGCCAACTAATGTTGGCAAGTTGGTGAAAGAGAAGCATCGGCAAGAGCGACACTTAGAAAAAATCAGGCCTTTTTCCTGTCTGTGATTGATGCCGGGGGACTCCGGAGCTGATACCCGCACCGGAGCCCCCCGGCATGCATCCAAGGCAGGAAAAAGGCATGTACAGCCCACTTCATTACCTTAGCGGCTAACCGCTAAGGCAATGAAGGGGTTAACCCACCGTGCCAGCTTTATTGTGGGTAGCGGGGGTGGGTGAAGGGGGTATTTGGCCCTTGTTGTTTTTTTAGGGCTTGCGGGGGGGGGGGGTTGCAGGTGCACTTAACCCCTTCACGACCATAGCAGTTAATACCGCTACGGTCATGAAGGGGTTAAGGCCTCCCGCTACCCACCTGCAAGCCCTAAACAACCACTGTTGTGGCTAATACCCCCTTCACCCACACCCGCTACCCACAATAAAAAATAATCACACACAGCAGCCCCACACTAAATAAATAATTAAATATATCTAAATAAATAAATGAATATAAATATATATATATATATATATATATATATATATATATATATATATAACCCCAACAACCCCTATAACCCCTAACATACACATATATGCACATCAATGATACTATAGGCCGGCGGGGGCCCTCAGGTGTTATCCGCAGGCCTGCAGTACCAATTATGTGCCCCCCCCAAATTAATGTCAAAACACATACATACTTCTAAAGAAATAACCCCCCTCCCTTAACACATACAGTATAGTAATGGCCACAATTACTATTATCCACAAATGGATAATAGTGAATGTGCCCATTTGAAATACATAAACACCAATAAATACATTAAATACATATAGTACTCACCCATGTCCGGCTGCCACGATGAAGGCCATCCTCATCTTCATCCTGCCCATGCCCCCTCCGCTGCAGCAAAACAGACACAAGAATAAAAACATCCAATGTAATGTCCCCTAACCCCTTAATCACCATAGCGGTTATTAACCGCTACAGTCATGAAGGGGTTAACCCACCCTCACCCACCACTCGGGAGGCCTACATACCCTCCCACACTAACCCCCCACCCCGTGAGGCCTAACCACCCTCACCCACTACCCACAAGGGAGGCCTACCCACATACCCTTGGGGCCAATACCCCCTCCCCCCACCCCCAGTACCCACAATAAAAACAATACACTGCCCCACAATAAACATTATTCTATTTATTAAATACATTACCCACCCCCTGTGCCCCCCATAAATACATGATTTATCCTTTTATCCTTTTACATACAGGGTTCATAACCCAGCCCAGCCCCATTCTGATTGGCTGTGCTTTCATTGCCTTTAAGTGACGTCATAATTTTTTTTTCTCGGCCAAAACACATGGTTTTCACGGCCCAATCAGGGTCGTGGGAACCATGATGAAAATGTGACGTCATAGGCCTTTAAAAGCCTATGTCGTCTCATTTTGAAGCCAGACGCCGAGGAAGCAGGACCTCCGGAGATGAAAGAAGACCAGGGCGTGGCCGATGACGACAAGAAGACCCCGGAAGAAGATATAAAGAAGAATACAGATGAAGATGGATTACAAATAGAAGACCCGTGGATTGCCGTGTTTTATTAATTTATGGTTTTTTATTTTCTGGTTTATTATTTTATGGGTTCCTGTGTGTGGATTGGTTCAAGAGTAAGCTGTTCAACGGGAGTCGGTGAGTGGGTCAAGTAATGGTAAGTGAACTAAAGAAATGTATTTTATTTAACTTGTTAATTTTTTAAAAAGCTTTTTTAACATGTGTATTTATTTATTTTTGGTATCTCATTTCTTGCCACTGTATGTATGTATGTATGTATGTCTAGATCGATATATACATACAGGGTAAGAAATGATGTTGTTTTAAAAGCTTGATTTGCTGTGTTTTAAATTAATTTGGCTATGCTGCTATGCATAAATGTGTGTATAATGTATTGTAAAATTAGATCAATGTAATTGTTGCTATTGTATGGTGTACTTTAGGTCAGGGTGAGGCTTGCTTTTGTATATTGTATTCATGTTGGGACTTATATTTTTTCACAGGATAACTTGTCCTGTTCAACACTTGAATTACTTAATTGTTTAATTGTTAGGGATGGAATGTAAATGCTTTAGGGATGTAATTAATTAATGCTAATTGATTTATGTTTACTGGATTGGTTTAAATAGTATACTTGTTTGGATGTATTGGTATTTTGTTTTGAATATGTTATTGTTAACATTCATTTGCAGAATGTATATGGTGCATAGATTGCATGCATCATATATACAATGTAAATGCAATGTTTTGATTGTCATTTGAGGTTTTTGATTGGCATTTGAGGATTTGGATTGGAAGATCAGATTGGATAATTAAAGGTAATGGATTTTATTGTAGTGTGTCTGTATGGAGAAGTGTTATTTGTAGTATAGCATGTTTTTGATAACCCTTCTACATTTATTTGTATATTGGATCATCATGTGTGTGTGTGTGTATGTGTATATATATATATAGTTGCATGATGAAGCCGGTGTACAAATGAATGGGTGAAAGGTGGGTATCGGGCCAGTGTGGCTTAACCCCTTAATTACCTTTGCGGTTATTATCCGATAAGGTGTTTAAGAGGTTAATTGATATTTTAATGTAATTGCAATATATTGGCTATGTATTTGGTGGGCATCGAAAGACAAGGATGTTGCTGGCGACGGGGGCTTCTTATTGATGAGGTCAGTAGTACTTTATTTATTTTAATATGCTAGTTAATGTGTTTAATAATGGGCAAATAATCTATTATCCGTATCTGGATAATAGTTATTTTGCACATTATTGTACTGTAGGTGTTGGGGGGGTGGGGGGATGTATGTATTGAATGTATAGGCCAGGTTTATTTTTTTTACATTCAGGGTTGGTTTCTTGGTTCTGCGTGAGACCTCTGGAGACCACCTGCGGTCTCCTCGGGTATCTCACGGGTATCAGGCTGGTGGTTCCACGGGTGACACCTGCGGGGATGAAGCAGTGGCCTCACATCTGTGGGGGCACCGCGGACCCGTAGTCTGCGGGGATGAAGCGGTGGTCCCACATCTGTGGGGGCACCGCAGACCCATAGGTGCGGGGATGAAGCGGTGGTCCCATATCCGTGGGGGCACCGCAGACCCGTAGTGAGCACTCGTGAGTTCCCCAGACCCCCGTGGGAACCACCTGAGGCCCCGCAGACATCTGTGGGTCTGACCCGGGGCTCCCAGACATCCGCAGGCCTACCGTGGGGACCCAATTGTGGCCCATGGTGACCCAAGGAGACCACCTGGGGGCCATGGCACTTGGCGGGACCCACCAACAGGCCTCCAGAACCTGTCTGAAATGAGCTGCTCGTACCCTGTAGGTCTGTCAGGTGCCCCGCCAGCCCGCCGGGGACTCGCGTGGGGCTGGGTTATGAACCTGTATGTAAAAGGATAAATCATGTATTTATGGGGGGGGCACAGGGGGTGGGTAATGTATTTAATAAATAGAATAATGTTTATTGTGGGGCAGTGTATTTTTTTTATTGTGGGTACTGGGGGTGGGGGTATTGGCCCCAAGGGTATGTGGGTAGGCCTCCCTTGTGGGTAGTGGGTGAGGGTGGTTAGGCCTCACGGGGTGGGGGGATAGTGTGGGAGGGTATGTAGGCATCCCGAGTGGTGGGTGAGGGTGGGTTAACCCCTTAATGACTGTAGCGGTTAATAACCGCTATGGTGATTAAGGGGTTAGGGGACATTACATTGGATGTTTTCATTCTTGTGTCTGTTTTGCAGCAGCGGAGGGGGCATGGGCAGAATGAAGATGAGGATGGCCTTCATCGTGGCAGCCGGAAATGGGTGAGTGCTATATGTATTTAATGTATTTATTGTTGTTTATGTATTTTAAATACACAGGGGGTGTATGTTGTTTATTGCAATGTTTATTGGGGGCAAATGTCCCCAATAAACATGCTATTCTGTCTTAACCCCTTCATTGCCTTAGCGGCTATACGCTATGGTAACGATGCAGCATTTCTGTATTTTAATAATATTGTGAGGAAGCAGGGGGTCCCCTGAGCTGAACCGCATTGATTTGTGGCTCAGAGACCCCCTGCTTCCCGAGTTACAGGCCCCGGTTTAGGGCATCGGTTACAGTGTCGCCGCCATATTTATAGTGGACACGGCACGAATGGGACGCTATAAAGATGGCGGCGACACTGCCACCCGATGACACATACCGGGGCCTGTAACTCGGGAAGCAGGGGTCCCTGGTCCACAAAGCAACTCGGTTCAGCTCAGGGGACCCCCTGCTCACAGTACACTATTATTAAAAATACATTCATACTGCTTCGTTACCGTAGCACATAGCCGCAAAGGTAAGGAACGAGTGTTTATTGATGTGTGTTTTACTCATAGTGTAGATGTGCAGAGGTTCTCCGTAGCTGAACCGCTTTGGTTTTAGGTCCGGGGACCCCCTGCTTCCCGAGATACAGGCCCCTTTATGGGGTGCCGGTATCCCTCTGCTTTGTTTACATTCCGCGGTCACGTGATCGGGACCTTTAAATGCAGAGGGATACCAGCACCTCATAAAGGGGCCTGTATCTCGGGAAGCAGGGGGTCCCCCGACCTGAAACCAATGCGCTTCAGCTCCGGAGACCCCCTGCACATGTACACTATGAGTAAAAGTTGTTTATAAATAATTTATATTAAGCCAATGTTTGCGCTGAGAGAGTGGCTGGTCTCTCTCTGCTGCAAACACCTATCGGCAGAAAAGGCTTATCGGCAGGTTATCGGGAGCCAGGCTGTTTCGGCACAGGCTCATCGGCAGTTTTGCTTTCGCAGTGATTTGGCTGGGATTGGCATGGATTCTGCCCTTACTGAATACTGCGAGGGCAAATCGACAAAATAAGGCCTATCGGCAACCCTTGGCGATTTCACTTTTTCGGCGCTTACTGCATAGAGCCCATTGTGCTTCTATATATGCTATCTTCTATAAAAAATAATCAAATAGCGTACGTTCAAGTAACAAATGGGTTGCGAGTGCAACAGATACACGTTGGGGCCTCTTCTTGGAGCTCTGAAGTGTGACAAACCACTTCTATAGAGCGTTTCCGATCGGATTGGCATGCTTTGCTATTCTGTAAGCCCTTCTCCCATGTCCAATCCTTGTCTAAACGGCTGTTTTAGAAGCGGTTTCACTCCGGCTCTGACAAGCCGATTGGTTTGTCAAAAAAGCCGCAAGCTCACATTTTTTTCCCACAACTGCAGTTCTCGTAGCTCCGTTATGCAAACCGCTTCTAAAAACTCAATACATTTTTACCACCTAAAGGATGGCGGGATTGGTATTGCCAGTTACATCCAGAACCAAAGAAATTGCTGCCGTGCGCTCAGGGATGAGTTCACTGTGAGAATCCTCACCGGGACCGGAGGGAGGGGTGGGGGGAGTGGAAGAGTGGATGAACCAGTCAATATAAGGGAGCAACTCCTCACGGGGATGGGGGATGGGGTAAACAATAGTAAGTGCAAACAATAACTTCTTACCCTTCCATATGAACCACTCTTAATTCCCCTCGTCCGGGATAGTGTGCACTGATCTTAGCAGCACGACTGATAATTCTGGGCTCTGAGAGTAAGGGAATCACTTCTTACCTCTCTGTTTGCGCCCGTAGTGGTCTCCTGCTTCCGTCTTCGGTGATCAGGCTATACCACACGCTTGCATGCTCCCGACTGCACGTCCGCAGTGAGAGCTCCTCCTCTTCCCCCTACTAGAGTGCCACCGAAGGCCGAGTATACACAATGTAGTGAAAATTGCTCCCGGGCACTCACATTCAATCCAGATGATCCTCAATGATGCAAAAAAGACTGGGGTCCCAAAAAGTAGTGATAATGAATCCATTTTAATGAGGCATACAAAAAAGATGAACAGATAAAATCCTCCCACGCGTTTCACGCAGGATCTGCACTTTCTCAAGGAGTCTTTGAGAAAGTGCAGATCCAGCGTGAAACGTATGGGAGGATTTTATATGAAAGCGCTTCTAAAAAAGCCTTTTAGACGCGAATTGGACATGGGAGACGGGCGTACAGAATAGCAAAGCATGCCAATCCGCTTCTAAAGGGCACTTTTGAAGCAGTTTGTCACACTTCGGAGCTACAAGAAAATGCTGCGTCCATGGTTGTGCATGGGCGCCTTAGCGCGGCGTCACGCACGCCTGTAGCAGTAGAGATTTGTGGCCATTGGGTAGACGTGACGGGGAGGCATGTCAGGGTGTGTCGAAGGCGTGGCCATGACATCACGGAGCTGGTTCGCCCTCATTTGGCGAACCGCTCACGTCGCCCGACCGTCGCGCAACAGAGACAAATGTATCCGTTTTCTCGCGCATTGCGAGCGCCGACGCTTCTGCATCGCATGCGCGGTCGTACGCTCTATGGCCTTGCCGTCGCATGCGCGGTCGCGCTCACCATGGATGCGTCTTTATTGTGAGAAGTCTATATCTTCTGCCCGTGTGAATCTTGAAACAGTAAGTATGCAGAATAAATGCTCCATGTTTCACTCTGAAGTCACATATTTGAACAATGTGCCTGTATGTATCTTTTTTTTCTCCTTTTTTGGTTAAACTGTTTTTCATTTCATGGCCCTCCCCATGGTAGTAACAGGAAATGTGCCTCGTCTTCAGCCTGACAGCCAGCCTGACAGTGATGATCCATTTTGACTCCAAAACTAACAGAAGCAACACTCCACTCAATGGGAAATCAGGGAGCTGCCTTGAAGAATAACACAAGAATGTTTGTCTAGTAAAAAAAGAAAAGAAGCACGAATGTTTTGCCAGATCCAGTCACAAAGTATTCGCTTTAGTGTCTTTTCTGTTGATGTTCTGAACTTCCTAGTTAGGGTGTTGGGTTTCATTGGGGTGTTTTTTTTTATTATTCCCACCGTTTATTCAAATACAAGAAGAGGGAGGAGGAAATTCTTCTTCAAGAAACGCAGTGCATTAGACTTTCTGAAACAACAGCTAATAGTGATAAACGTCATATTCCAATTTTTTTTTTTTTGCAGCTTAGGGCACATTTAAGCCACGGAGTTGTGATGGATGTGTAGTAACTGCAGAAATTGTCAGTCCTGATTGCACAGCTTTGTGGCATTGCTTTCGGCCATGCCTCCTTACTCTTGCTTAGTACGACCTTGGGCAAATTATCTCTCTCTGATTTCGGTGTTAAATACTAGGCAGTATTGTGTCATTGTGTCTAATAGTCTACGATGCTCAACACGGCATACAAAAAGCAGCTTTGTAAAGAAAATACATATTATTTCTTGGCCGTAATTAAGACAGAACATTTTAATATTTTAGGATGAAAACATTATTTTGGAAACAATTTTACCACAGAACCAACAGGATTCTAGATACACACCGCACTCTACATACCCACAGCCTTGTATTAATACAATATTATCGTTTAATTATAAAGCGCCAACATATTCCGCAGTGCGGTACAATGGGGGTACAGAGTTATGTATATGTAATCCCCTCTAATTCCAGTTTATATGTACTGTGGCGGGGCGCGACTCCTTCCTCCCTTAGTACACTATAATTGGACCCCTTGAATAAAACCAGACGAGACTTGGGTATATATTTACTGGTGCTTTATGCCTCCTGGGCAACCTTAACCCGGCGTCCCTCACTCTTAATGAAAGCAATATCCATGTAACACACTATAAATATATATACATATGTAACACACTATAAATATATATACATATGCAACACACTATAAACACGGACGCTGCAAAATTGACCATGTTATTAGTCCCAGTGTCCGATGTAGAAGCCACTTAGGCCAATATTATTTCCAGCACTGCGTTGGAGTTCTTATCTAACATATTGGCGTGTAGTCGCGTTGCAGGTGTGTTAAGGGTTAAACACCTGTGAGGTGCGTGTGTAATTTATAAGGGATACTCAAGTAGCAGGAAAAGGCTTCCCAGCTGTCTGTTAGCCAGTTGCTTTTTAACAGCTCAGCAAGTATCATAGATCTCTTTGTGTGTAGGAGATGTGTTTCTGCCGCTATCTCTCACTTTCTCTCTCCTTGGCTAGCAGTCTCCTATAAGCCTCCTCTTTCACCATCTGTGAGTGTCAGGCTGTCTCTCTGTGTGCGTCTCAGACTGGCACTCCCTATCTCTGTGTCTGGTCTCAGACTGACAGTTAAACTCCGTCTGTGTTTTTAAAACTGACAGTTTGTTTCAACATTCTATCTGGTTTTCTTATTAACCAATCCCACATCTCCTGTCATGGGTTGCCAGGCAGATCAGGGACAGTGGGGCCTATGCAGAGAGCAGCGGTAGAAATAATTGGAGAGTTTAAGAAAAAGTAGGTTTAATGGAGAGTTTTATTCTCCATATGCAGAAATGTGCGAAATCTGCAATTGAAAGCATGAATGCGTGTGTTGAGTTTAAAATGGAGAGATGCGCGCTGCAGAAAAGTGTTTGAAAAAAATCGCGCTTTTTTTTTTTTTTTTTTTTCTATGGCCGGCGAGCTCCTGCTTCTTGCCAACTTTTGTTGGTGGAGGAAATTGTAGAAAATCGCGCCAATAACAGCCGCTAGATGGCGATCGCGCCTTTCTGAATTTGGATATTTTTAACACTGGCGAGATGTAGGTTCTCGCCAGCCGCGCGGCGACATTTATAAATAGAAAAAAAAATGGCGCGTTTTTCCTACCTCTCTATTTTCTGCTGTTTTCTGCGCGAATTTCACCAAAAAATGGCGATATTTGCTATAGCGCTGCTCTCTGCATGAGGCCCAGTGTCTCTTATGCACCATGTGATAGGTAAAGCAGATTAATTCTGTATTGTACACAGTATATAATATATATATATACATTCCCAATGTGGCAAGGAGGAGACAGCACTCAAATGGAAGGTAACCAAACTTATGTATTAAACATAGCACGAAAATCCAACGTTTCGATCGCACCCCCCTGAGGAAGATCCCCCACTGGGATCGAAACGTTGGATTTTCGTGCTATGTTTAATACATAAGTTTGGTTACCTTCCATCTGAGTGCTGTCTCCTCCTTGCCACATTGGGAATGTATACCTCTATCATTTGTATGGGACGTGCACCAGTTCATTGCTAAATTTGTACAGGAGTGCTAGTGACTATTTACCATAAATGTATATATATATATATACTTAATTAAGTTATGGTGGGTAAAAAAAGTGACAAAAACCCTCCGCAGTAAAGCATATAGCAAATGGAAATATTACTGTATGCTCATTTGCATGTCTTAGGCAGGTCTGCAACCCTGCCTTGTATATATTTGTAGCTACATTTATAACAAAATGATATACCAAATAAGGACAAACAAGCGCCAACAAATACAGAAGTTAATGACGACCCTGCTCGTAAAAACTACAATGTAGTGGACAAGGCGTTTAAACAACCTAACTTTAAAGCAGCGGTCCAAGCTGTCGTTTAAAATATATATATATGACCTTTTAATATGTGCATCAATAAAATCCACACAATGATAAGTAATTAGCTAAGTTGGCGATCGATCAGTTCTCCTGTGATCGCGAAGATTCGGCTCGGGGGTTCACTAAATGGCTGTCACTGCAGCAGAAGAGGACCAAAGATGCAAAGTTCTGTGGGGAAGATCATGTGACCAGACAGTCACTAGATACAATTGGTGCACTGCTAGAGAGAGGGCAGGGCTCAAAAAGGGGTGTGCCAGAGCCTGTTTCAGAAGAGGAAGGGACTGTGACTTTGTAATTGGTTGCTATAGAAACAACAAATGCTTGTTACATTATAATTCATTAAAAATGCCATTGAGTTGTTTTTAAAAAATGCTTAGTTTAAAGTGAATAAGCCTAACCATTTTATTTCTGTAAGAGTCTGTAACACAGAGCACGATTTCCCCCCCGTGACACCGAGAAGTATAGGAAGCTCTATGGAGTGGATTTGTCTGAACTCAGCATGGATTTCTGCACAGAATTTGATCCGTAGCTTTTTGTCCAATGAAGCATCATAACAAGCCCCTTGGCTAATCGCAAGGAGCATTGGGCATAGAGTACTGGTCATGTTTAAAGCAGCAATACTACTTTCCAACTTAAAAAAATATATATTATTGTTAGTTCTATATGTAAAGCATGTGACAATCTATAATGCTACATTCTTCCCTAAGCTGGCAATTGTTTAGTGCTCCTGTTATAAATCTGTCAATATCCTCATTGTGTGCCTAACATAATGGCCGCTTCAGTCAGTGTAACTCAGCAGCTACAATGTATCCTGATATTATCAAGGTAACATTATCTATTGTTACAATTTGCAGCTCAAACTGCTGGGAAAATTTGCAACAAATTATCCCAACCGGAAAGTGTTACAAAGATCTTGCACTGCTGGGGAGGTGGGATAAAAACCTGCTGCAGAAATCAAAGCATGTTCAGTACAGTATATTAAAACTCAATAAAAACAAAAAAACACACACAGTCACTATTATCTCATACTACAGAACTGATTATTATTATATTTAAAACATATAAGACGTCACGTGTTTTGCTGTTTCCTATGGACACTCCCAAAAATAAAGAAGTGCTCCTGAATTGTGGAGTGGTTGCGCGCATAGCCCAAACAAAAATAGGAGGCTTTTCATGTAGTTCTTCTTAGGCTGGGGCCATGGTACAGCAGACCGTGCGGCTGAGCGAACAGACTGCCTTAAGGCAGTGTTCGCGTCCATGCGTCGTGCGGGCGCGTGCACGCGGAAGCGGGAGGGGGCACGCGTTGTGCAAGAAATCAGTTCAAACTGATTTCTTGGAGTGACAATGAGTGCGAACCAGCTCCGTGACGCCCCTCGGCACGCCCCCAGGTATGCCCCCCACGGCCCGTCCACCATGGCTAGGTAAGCACCCGCTCACTGACCAGCTTCCGCATGTCTCCGCGCGGGGGCGAAGGCACCATGGCCCGGTCCTTAGAATCTGATTGGAATAACATATAGACATACATTACTATTTTATGTTGCATAGTTTAGATCAATGCATCAATCTAAGTAAAATACTTTCATGACCAGAAAAATAAAAGAAATGACGTGCAAACCCACTAGCCTATACATATACATAGCCAGTAAAATGCAATTTGTCCCTGCGGTTAGTGGGTGTACAAATGGTAACATGGTCACACTACTGAATGTGATGGAATTATTGTACATTTTAAAGCTTTGCTGCACCGCCTCCCCTCCCCCCCGCACCCATACTATGACATTTTATTGCCACATGTTTTCAGAATCTTTCTTGTGTTTAAAAGGACACAAGTCTGTTTTTTTCCTCAGTTACTGTGATTAGGTCAGATATTCCTTTCCCTAAATGTTTTTTCTACTAACATAGCCTCGAACATGTTGCTGAAGCAGCATAGCACGCGATCCAGAGAGAAACCACAGCGGATTGAAAGCTTTGCCAGATACCATAACATCTTACAGGGATTTCAAATGTACTTACAGCTGATTAGACGACTTAAGTCAATTATTTCTATTATTACTATTCATTTATACAGTGCTACTGCCAACATATTACATACTGCATTTGAATGAGGAACAAATGCAAAAGACACATTTAAGAATGTACTCAGACTGCTGTTATCATTTATTATATCCAGTCACGTTAATGTTAGTAAACAAAGCACAATGTGGTCAAACACCTACGGCTACGGCCCCAGGGAGTGCGCCGCACGCCCAACGGAGGGCCTGCCGGCTCTCGGTCCCTCCCTCCGGGCGATCTGAAGGACTTCAGGTCACTCGCGATGGGGAGGCGTGGTGGGGGCGGGCCATGATGTCACGAGGCTGGTTCACCCTCATTGGCTAGACCGCCGCCATGATGTGGCCAGCGCTCGTCCACCGCGCCAAAAGACAAAAATCTTGTCTTTTTGGCAAAGGTGGTCGCGCATCTCGCAGGCGCGCGCAGGCAGTGACTGGGGCCGGCCCCTTCGAGGGCCGTATCTTGTTCGCGACGCGAACGTGCCATAGTGCGCACAGCTGCGAGCAGTGGGGACAAGGCCTAAGTTGTATTATGGTTGTGTGCAGTCAGTGGACAGCTGGTGGGCTGCAGCGTTAGGGTAGTCGGCCTTTGTGGCCAGGCTGTCCCCCCCGTTGGGTAGGTAAGGGATTAAAGTCCCGCTTACCTGGCACACGACCATGAAGGGGTTTGCTTTTGTATTGTAGATTGCGCTCCTTCTGTTGGTCAATGTTGTCTCCCACTGCTCCCAAAAATATTTAAATATACATTGAAAATGTCCCAGTTTGCATGTAGATTGCTGCCAGACTAAGCCTTAAAAAGGCCATCTAAGCAGGCGATTTTTTTGCGTTTATTTGTTTATTTTACATAGGTTTGGAATAAGGGGTCTCTCGAGCTGAACCCCATTCATTTCAGCTCTGGGGACCCCCTGAATCCAGAGATACTAACATCAATAGGGGGTGCTGGTAGCCACTCCGCTCGGCTAGCAGCGTTCATGTAATGGCCACTGTTCAAAGCTCCCGAGGCCTATGGGAGAATAGGAAGTCGTCACATCATTCGGTTCTGCTTCCTATTGGCCATCATGATGCGGAAGCTTTAAACACTACCAAGACACCGGCACCCCCTTTGGAGGTCTGTAACAGAGAGCAGGGGGTCCCCAAAGCTAAAATGAATGGGGTCCAGCAATTTAAACAAAAAGCATGAATTGTTCCTTTAATTGTGGTGGAATGTGATGGTGTGAAAATGGAAACATTTTGGTTGGAATACTTGTGCAGCGGGGTTATGCTGTGGGCTCTCGACATTATAACTTGCAGCCTGGCTGAATCCCTTTGCGTTACTCTGTTATAATAAAGCTGTGGTCTTGTTTACACCAACGGTTGACACTGTTTATTTGTATATGTGGTATCTATTCTGGGGCAACCCTTGTCAAGTCTCTTGCGATCGAAGGGTATTATGAAGTCATGCAAGTGCAATTATTTGAGTGAAAAAAATACAGTGAGGGTTAGGTATAGTGAAAGTGCATTTGAAAATTACATTTCGAGACTTTTTTTTAATAAAATAGGTTAAAAAAAACAATGTTAAAGTTGCAGTTCAAGCAATATCCTACATGTGTTTTTTTTTGTTTTTTTTTGTTTTTTTTTATAAATCAGTTCTGTACTATGAGAAAATACTTATTAGCATTTAAAAAGAAAATGTTTTAAAGATAATTTTAATGTTTCTAATGTAGGAAGCATTTCCAAAGTGACAGCCCCCTTCCGATAGGCTCAGGTTCTTGAGCCCCGCCCTCTCTCTAGCAGTGCATCAAGTGTATCTAGTAATTGCCTAGTCAATCATATTCCAGGACTACATTGCCCACAATGCTGTGCAAGAAATGAATTAAATAACCCGGAACAAGCGATCGATTACAGGAGAACAGATCGATCTGCAGCTCAGCTAATCACTTGTCAGTGTGCAGATTGTATTGATGCACATATTGAATGGGGAAATATATATATATATATTTTAAAAACGGCAACTTGAACTGCAGCTTTAAGCTAGTTAGGAACAAATTAGCATTATGAAATAGTGTGTGCTTTTTAAAATGTGTCTTTCCATTTTATGCTTATAATAAAATAGTGCATTCTTTTTAGGAGCCACTGGTTGATATTGTCATGCTATCCTGCATTCAAGTACACTGCTGCTACCCTTTGTGTTTAATATAAATTACAGCATGCATTTGTTTTTAACTGGTCGCCTATTTAACAGTAACCTATTGCAGTAATACATTTAGGTAATTTCCTAGAAAAATGTATTATTCATTCTTCAGTAAAGATGTGTCTAAAGGATATCGGCGGAGATTAGTGAGCCACATTATTAAGTGACTCATTATTATATTACAAATCCCCAAACGTAGTTCTTTATCATTGAAGGCATATGCACAGCAGAGATAATAATCCTGAGAGATGAAGATAATTTAGAACCAGCACTCAAAGTAAAATCATTGCACATTAAACAACCTGAACAAGCACCATCAAATTTGATTGCATATCACAAACCAAGCTATTTATGAGCCAAAGTTTACAGAATATCACAGTTCCACAAACATTTGTGCAGCTTCCAGGAATCCTGCTGGTATTCTGTCTCAGAATAAGACTATGGGGCCGATTCACTAAGCTCCGTTAAGTGGCTTTAAGAGCGCAAAGTACCCTTTAAGCCCGATAAAGCTGCATTGCTATTCACTAAGCAGTGATAACGGCGCTTTATCGGTCTTAAAAGGTATTTTTTTTGCCCTCGGCGCAAAATGCGCACGATCAGCCTATTGCACTGATTTTTGCTAGTACTACCGATTCACTAAGCAGCACTAAGTGAATCGGCCTTCAAAACGCGCCAAACAAACGCACCAGCAACAGGCAGGCGCAAAAGAAGCTGGACTTAGAAAAAATTTCATTGTTTACATTTTTGCTGGCACACCATCCATACAACAGGCCTGCGGGGGTGTCCGGGGGTCACCGCGGGGTGTCCGGGTGTCCCTGTGGCCGTCCAGAGGCGTCCGGGGGTCCCCGCGGCCGTCCAGAGCCATCCGGGGGTGTCCGGGGGCCTGCGGTACCAATGGTGTGCCCCCAAAAATTAAACAAGACTGTAAAAAAATACCCCCGACCCTAACACATACACTACATTAATGTGCAAAATGACTATTATCCACATATGGATAATAATGCTTTTGCCCATTAAATATACATTAATACAATAAATACATTAAATACATGTTGTACTCACCCTTGTCCGGCACCCACGATGAAGGCCAGCCGCATCTTCCTCCCTGTCCATTCACTGGGGTGCTGAAAAATATACAAAATAAGAACAATTGCCAAACTAATGTCCCCTAACCCCTTAATCACCTTAGCGGTTATTAACCGCTACAGTCATTAAGGGGTTAAGCCACCCTGACCCGATACCCACCCTTCACCCATTTATTTGTACAGTGGCTTCATCATGTGTATATATATATATATATATATATATATATATATATATATATATATATATATATATATATTAGAATATATATATTAGAATATATATATATACTGTATATGCATGATTAACCAATATATAAATACAGTACATGGCCAAATACAAATCTCTCCAAATATCAAACAGCACCAAGCTCAATCAATATCTAATAAATCAAAATACAAACACTCAATTTGACAATGTGTACATGATACAAATAATCTTTGCATCATATATACTATGTCAAACAATGCTCCAAAACAAATACACTAATCCAAACAAGATACAAATACAATCATTAAAGAAAAACAAAGCATCAACACAATTAATTTACCATCAATTAATCCAATCACCAATCAATTACAATCCAATTCAATTATACACTTCAAATCCTACAATCAAACCATTGTGTAAATTAATCTATGACAAAGTAACCATCAAACAAAATCTATATGCCAAAAATAAGCCAATAAAAGAATCTATAGAAACCAGCCTTTAACTAAAGATTTGCAAACATTAAATGTACATTGGCAACACATTTTTACACAAAGCAGCAAATTACCATTCAGGAAAACATCCAAACAAGGCAAGCCAACACGTTTGTATTATACCTGTATGCAGTGTTCGACAAACCTATACATTTGCTCGCCCCGGGCGAGTGGATTTAACCCCCGGGCGAGTAAATATTGGCCCAAGCAGCACACGTTTGGTACTAGGTGGCGAGTAGGTTTTTTTGTGTGGCGAGTAGATTTTTTGGTGATTTGTCAACCACTGTATGTATGTCCATCTATAGTTTACAGACATAAATACAGGTGCAATAAAAGAGCATTAAAAACAATTTAATCACATTAAAGATGAACATACAATACAACCACTGATTTGTCCTGTACGTATGTATACCCATAGTAACATACATACATTCAGGACAAATAAATGGACATAAAAAAATATGGACGTCAGGGAAAAAAAGTCCAAAAAAACTGTAAAATAAAATTAAAATACATTTTCTTTTTTTACTTACCATTAGATGAACCAGTCACAGCAATCAAGAGGAACCGGAACCACTGAAGCAGCTAATCCAACAACAGGAACCAGGTAACCATAACATGAAAAATCCATTACAATCCACAAGTGTCTTTATCTTTTTTTTTCTATTTGTAATCCATCGTGGGGTCTTCTCCATCTTCTTCTGGGGTCTTCTTTCTTCTTCCGGGATCTTCTTATCTTCATCCGCCACGCCCTGGTCTTCTTCCTTCATAGGAGGTCTTTCCTCCTCGGCGTCAAGCCTGAAAATGAGACGACATAGGCTTTTAAAAGCCTATGATGTCACATTTTCGTCATATGGTTCTCACTGCCCTTATTGGGCCATGAAAACCATGTGTTTTGGCCGACAAAAAAAAATGATGATGTCATTTAAAGGCAATGAAAGCACAGCCAATCAGAATTGGCTGTGCTTCAATTGCCTTTAAGATGATGTCATGAAAAGAAAGATGGCCGGCCTCACATGGTACAGTAGCCAATCAGAGCGTGGGAAATACATCCCAACTCTGATTGGCTCAAGTACCATGTGACAGGCTTTCAAGAACGTCACATCCGTCTCCCCAAAGCCTCTGTCACATGGTCTACTTGGGATGGAGTTCCCACGCTCTGATTGGCTACCGTACCATGTGAGGACAGCCATCTTTCAGTTCATGATGTCATCTTAAAGGCAATTGAAGCACAGCCAATTCTGATTGGCTGTGCTTTCATTGCCTTTAAATGACATCATCATTTATTTTTTTTGTCGGCCAAAACACATGGTTTTCACGGCCCAATCAGGGCCGTGAGAACCATATGACGAAAATGTGACGTCATAGGCCTTTAAAAGCCTATGTCGTCTCATTTTCAGGCTTGACGCCGAGGAGGAAAGACCTCCTATGAAGAAAGAAGACAAGGGCGTGGCGTAGAAGAAGACAGAAGAAGACGGAGAAGACCCCACGATGGATTACAAATAGAAAAAAGAAGATACAGACACTTGTGGATGGTAATGGTTTTTTTATTTTATGGTTACCTGGTTCCTGTTGTTGGATTAGCTGCTCCAGTGGTACCGGTTCCCCTTGATTGCTGTGACTGGTTCATCTAATGGTAAGTAAAAAAAGAAAATGTATTTTAATTTTATTTTACAGGTTTTTTGGACTTTTTTCCCTGACGTCCATTTTTTTTATGTCCATTTATTTGTCCTGAATGTATGTTTGTCACTATGGGTATACATACGTACAGGACAAATCAGTGGTTGTATTGTATGTTCATTTTTAATGTGATTAAATTGTTTTTAATGCTCTTTTATTGCACCTGTATTTATGTCTGTAAACTATAGATGGACATACATACAGGTATAATAAAAACGTGTTGGCTTGCCTTGTTTGGATGTTTTTCTGAATTTGCTGCTTTGTGTAAAAATGTGTTGCCAATGTACATTTAATTTTTGCAAATGTTTAGTTAAAGGCTGGTTTCTATAGATTCTTTTATTGGCTTATTTTTGGCATATAGATTTTGTTTGATGGTTAGTTTGTCATAGATTAATTTACACAATGGTTTGATTGTAGGATTTGAAGTGTGTAATTGAATTGGATTTTAATTGATTGGTGATTGGATTAATTGATGGTAAATTAATTGTGTTGATGCTTTGTTTTTCTTTAATGATTGTATCTGTATCTTGTTTAGATTAGTGTCTTTGATTTGGAGCATTGTTTGACATAGTATATATGATGCAAAGATTATTTGTATCATGTACACATTGTCAAATTGAGTGTTTGTATTTTGATTTATTAGATATTGATTGAGCTTGGTGATGTTTGATATTGGGAGAGATTTGTATTTGGCCATGTACAGTATTTATTTGTATATTGGTGAATCATGCATATACAGTATATATATATATTATAATAGATATATATATATATATATATACATGATGAAGCCACTGTACAAATAAGTGGGTATCGGGTCAGGGTGGCTTAACCCCTTAATGACTGAAGCGGTTAATAACTGCTACGGTCATTAAGGGGTTAGGGGACATTAGTTTGGCACTTTTTCTTATTTTGTATGTTTTTCAGCGCCCCAGTTTATGGACGGGGAGGAAGATGCGGCTGGCCTTCATCGTGGGTGCCGGACAAGGGTGAGTACAACATGTATTTAATGTATTTATTGTATTAATGTATATTTAATGGGCAAATGCATTATTATCCATATGTGGATAATAGTAATTTTGCACATTAATGTAGTGTATGTATTAGGGGGTGGGGGGGATGTGTGTGGTATATTGCTATGTTTATTGGGGGCAATTGTCCCCAATAAACATGCTATTATGCCTAAACCCCTTCATTGCCTTAGCGGATAGCCACTAAGGTGATGAAGCTGCTTTAATTCTATTAATATTGTTTGGTAGCAGGGGACCCCCTGCTCCCACACACTATTATTAAAATGTTCATTAATGCAGCTTCATTACCATAGCGGATAGCCGCTATGGTAATGATTTATTATGTATTGTTATCTGTTTTTTAATACTAGTGTAGATGTGCAGGGGGTCTCCTGAGCTGAACCCCATTGGTTTCAGGTCCGAGGACCCCCTACTTCAGGAGTTACAGGCCCAGTTATGGGGTGCCGGTATCCCCTGCACTTTAAAGCTCCCGCGTCACGTGACCGGGACATTGAAATTCTGCAGGGGATACCAGCACCCCATAAGGGGCCTGTATCTCCTGAAGTAGGGGGTCCTCGGACCTGAAACAATGCAGTTCAGCTCAGAAGACCCCCTGCTCATGTATACTACTATTAAAAATCCTATTTGGCCAGAACGATCGCCTGTAAGAACCGTGCATTGAGACGCAGCGTCTCCATGCAGTTCTTACAGGCTGCTTTGTTTATAATAGTTATCGTGCTAATATATAACTAATATATAAATAACAGGGGGGGAAAAGGTGATCGTGCGCTATGGCCCTTTTGGCCAAGGCCGGCCGTAAACGCGCCGAGCAGCCTTAGTGAATAGCGCTTATGGCTTCAGCCTTTTGCGGCCGAGCGATATAAAAGAGGAAGGCGTTTAGATTCTTTAAGTCAGAAGGGACAAAGACATCGTATCAGAATTATATGGAATGTAACAAAAATTGCAAAAGGGCAATTAAATTTGCAAAAATGGATAATGAAAAAAGGATTGCAATAGAAAGTAAGGTCAACCCTAAAAAGTTCTTTAAGTACCTTAATAACAAAAAAATGAGAATAGAAAATATAGGACCCTTTCAGTGTGAGATGGGTAGGCAGATTATTGGAGATAAGGAAAAAGCAGAGGTATTAAACAAATTCTTTGCCTCTGTGTTTACCAGGGAAGAATCAAGTTCAATAGTATTGAACAGGAGGAAGCCAAAACCTCCATATTAATGACCAATTGGTTAACTGAGGAAGAAGTTCATAAGCGACTTGAAAAAATTAAAGTAAATAAGGCACCTGGCCCCGATGGCATACATCCAAGAGTTCTCAGGGAGTTAAGCTCAGTAATAGCAAAACCATTATATTTAATATTCAAGGACTCCATTTCCACAGGCTCAGTACCACAAGATTGGCTTAAAGCAGATGTGGTGCCTATATTTAAAAAAGGAGCTAGATCACACACAGGGAATTACAGACCTGTAAGCCTGACTTCAATAGTATGGAAACTACTTGAAGGTTTAATACGGGATAATATTCAGGAATACCTAATGGAAAACAAAATTATTAGTAATAGTCAGCATGGATTTATGAAGGATAGATCTTTCCAAACTAACCTTATTTGTTTCTTTGAGGAGGTAAGTAGGAATTTAGACGAGGGTAATGCAGTTGATGTGGTCAACTTAGATTTTGCAAAGGCTTTTGATACGGTTTCACACAAGAGGTTGGTGTACAAAATAAAGAAAATTGGACTCAGTAATAATATATGCACCTGGATTGAAAACTGGTTAAAGGACAGACAACAGAGGGTTGTCATAAATGGAACTTTTTCAGGTTGGGCTAAAGTCGTGAGTGGAGTACCTCAAGGATCGGTACTGGGACCCCTGCTTTTTAACTTGTTTATTAATGACCTTGAGGTTGGCATCGAGAGCAAAGTCTCCTTCTTTGCTGATGATACTAAATTGTGTAAGGTAATAGAATCAGAGCAGAATGTAATTTCTCTTCAGAAGGACTTGGAGAGACTGGAAACGTGGGCAGGTAAATGGCAAATGAGGTTTAATACAGATAAATGTAAGGTTATGCATTTGGGATGCAAGAATAAAAAGGCGACTTACAAATTAAATGGTGATATATTGGGGGAATCCTTGATGGAGAAGGATTTAGGAGTGCTTGTAGACAGCAGGCTTAGCAATAGTGCCCAATGTCATGCAGTAGCTGCAAAGGCAAACAAGATCTTATCTTGCATCAAACGGGCAATGGATGGAAGGGAAGTAAACATAATTATGCCCCTTTACAAAGCATTAGTAAGACCACACCTTGAATATGGAGTACAATTTTGGGCACCCATCCTAAGAAAAGACATTATGGAACTAGCGAGAATGCAGAGAAGAGCAACCAAATTAATAAAGGGGATGGACATTCTAACTTATGAGGAGAGGCTAGCTAAATTAGATTTATTCACATTAGAAAAGAGGCGTCTAAGAGGGGATATGATAAATATATACAAATATATTCAGGGACAATACAAGGAGCTTTCAAAAGAACTATTCATCCCACAGGCAGTACAAAGGACTCGGGGCCATCCCTTAAGGTTGGAGGAAAGGAAATTTCACCAGCAACAAAGGAAAGGGTTCTTTACAGTAAGGGCAGTTAAAATGTGGAATTCATTACCCATGGAGACTGTGATGGCAGATACAATAGATTTGTTCAAAAAAAAGGTTGGACATCTTTTTAGATAGGAAAGGTGTACAGGGATATACCAAATAAGTATACATGGGAAGGATGTTGATCCAGGGATTCATCCGATTGCCAATTCTTGGAGTCAGGAAGGAATACATTTTTCCCCTTAATGGGGTTTTTTGTTTGCCTTCCTCTGGATCAATAAGTATGCATATAGAATAAAGTATCTGTTGTCTAAATTTAGCATAGGTTGAACTTGATGGACGTACGTCTTTTTTCAACCTCATCTACTATGTAACTATGTAACTATGTAACCCATTTTAGCGCTAGTTAACGTAGCTTAGTGAATCGGCCCCATTGTATCTCTCCATGTAATATCATGAAAACAAGACCAAGTACAACAGTAAGGTCTGCGGAGTAGTGAGGGATTTGTTTTACATTTAACACCTTGTAATGCCATCAGTGTTGCCCTTACTGTCAGTGTAACATATTTAATACAGACACATTAAAGAGGACATTTCACTTTCTGAAGTTCTAAGTAATAGGTGCAGACATTAAAAAAAGGACAAGACAAGAAAAAGTCTTTATTATTGTAGCCATGCATAATAATGACTGCATACATCTTCCTTGTTGGCTGTAAGTCCTGGTAAGTACAGGCCTGCCAACAGTAGTTATGGAGGTTTTCCTTCACACCCTGGTGTGGTGCCCTGTGTAAGGAAGGGAGTGGCTGTATGCTCTGAGTCCCTGGATAGTGACATCAGAGATGCGCCTGCCCCCTGAGGTATAAAGGGCACAACACTGTCAGTTAGTGTTGTTGCAAGGTTGGCAGAGAAGCATCTGGGAGAATGTATCTTCCTGCATAAGGGATTGGAGGAACACATTTGTGACCCTAGTGCTGTAACTAGCGGTAGAAGAGTGACCAATCAAGTCTGTCTAAGCCACACTGTGTCCAGGGACCTGGCACAGTGGTGATCTCCCTAGGAGAAAGGGAATCCCACTTCAATACGGGAGGGCGTACCTGGCAAAGGGACAGCACGGAGAGATGTGCGGCTAGAGCCGGCAGCTGCATGGGGCAGTCTGCTACATCCAAGTCTATAATAAAGATGCCTTGTTCAAAGAAACCCCCACTGTGTGAGTGTGAGAGTACTCTGCAGTGGCGGTCACCACCAAGAAGGAGTTCCTCACCAGGACCATCTCCCTGCGGAAGCATAGACCCTGATGAGGTGGAGGCGCTGCACGTGAAGTAAGTTGGACTCGTACCCACTACCTCAGCTGCCTGTCCTGATGATATCCTCTTATAACACCAGGCGGGAGACTCAGGAGTCCTGTTACTTGCAGGTGCACCACCACACACGACCTTGTAATGGGGATCGGTTAGACCACACGGGCTAATGTGAGATTGGGTGGGTCAGACAAGGGGGGTCCAGCCGTTACATTATAAAGAGCAATGTTGAATAGGAAATAATCTTGGTAGTAGTAACCACTGGATGATCCATTGAAATGCCAATATCCCACTAATAACATGAGATACACAGGAAGGCCCGTTTGACCATCTCAATGGTAAATTGCATTAGAGTGACCTTAAAATAACTGGGGTTTGCATTTACTTTCTCATAAGTTTTGCTTAGACTAAAAAGAAATTGTAAAGACTAAAAATGGAGCATGTTAATGATCGGCTCCAAAATTGGTAATCAATTCAACCACGCAACATTGTACTTTGATCACTGATTGTTACGCTTACATCCATTAATTTGTTCACAGCAAAAAGTGCCACTCTGATTTCCTAAAATGTGAAAAAGTACCTTATTTGTGCGCCATTATTTTATCACTTGGCAAATCTACATGAAGTTAAACTCAGGTGGAAATTCCCACAAGAAATCTCAGAAACGTTACCTTTAGACATATTGGCACATACATGTTAAAAAATAAGAGGAATAATTGTTCTGAAATGTGGATCAGTTAAATGAGCAATTCCTGCAATATCCTTCTTGTGTGTGTGTGAATATATATATATATATATATATATATATATATATATATATATATATATATATATATATATATATATAAAAACATAATACTGAGTTAAGTTATGGTGAGTAAAAAAAGTGACAAAAACCCTCCACAGGAAAGCAAATATGCAAATATAGCTGTATGCTCATCTGCATGTCTTAGGCAGGTCTGCAACCTGCCTAAGACATGCAGATGAGCATACAGCTATATTTGCATATATATATATATATATATATCAGTTCTGTAAATAGGTAATTAAATTAAATTAAATTAAACTCTTAATGCCATTTTTGATTAGTTTTAATATACTCAGCCTCCTTTGATGTCTATAGCAGGCTTCAGCCCACCTCCCCAGCAGTGAAAGATTTTTGTAACACTTTCCTGTTTGTAATCATTTGCTGTCAATATTTCCAGAAGTTTGAGTTGCAAACTGTAACATTAGGCAATGTTAGCTTAGTAAAATAATACTACATTGTAGCTGCTGAGTTACACTGAAACTGAAAGACGGCCATTTAGTGAACCCTGGGAAGCAGGGTCTTTGCTGATCGATTATGGGAAAACAAAGGTAAATAGTTTTCAATAAAGGTAATCAAAGGCTGGATATGTTAAAACAAAACAAAAAAGTTTTAAAGACTAAAATCGTTGTGCTGGATACATTTTTTTATTGCTTTATTCTTATTGCAAAATGTGTCAAGAGGTGGACAAAACGTGCTTATTTTCAGGCATACTACCACCCCTCCTCTATACAATAACATCATAATGGAATAAAAATCAGTGTAAACATCACGTTGGGAATAGTTCTGGCCAAAGCGCGTGGAATTAGCAGCCAATTTTGTACTTTTCTACATCACTCCATTTTTGTCTGCATATGGACAAGAGGAGGCTCTTCTAAAAGCAGGTTGATGGAAAATACTAATTGTTAACACATTAGCTAATTGTTATGATTAATCCTTAACAGTTTGTGTCTAGTAATCCAAATTTCTTCCGCCCTGAATAGGGATGCTTTATTGCAACAAGTGCTGTGAAAACACCAGAACAATGCAATCCTAATCTATTAAATCTCTTCATCTAGGAATTGTCTGAAAACAAGCTCTTGAAGTACAGACATTCTTCCCCAAAAAATATCCAACGCAGTCATCCACCCTTTCTTTCAACCACATGTCATCTGCTGTTATCATTAATGATCTGTTTTTACAAATAAAGTGCTCTTTGGAAAAATGACTTGAAGCCAATCATAATAAAGCTAATAAAACCCATAATTGTCTTCTGACAATCTGCCTTGCTTGGAATCCAAGATAATGTGAGTGTACAGCACATAAGTAAATTAACCCCTTGACCTATGGATGCCCCGCTTACGTCGCCCATCCCCCCATGACCAATAACAGACACCGACACCGACACAAAAACTGCACGATATGTGGGGTATAAAGGGCACCGCCTGTAAGTAACATCCCAAACTATTCTGCTATAACCATTATATTATAAGCAATAAACAGGACCATGAGAGATGCCTGTGGCTATGTCTTGAGCCCACGCATACACGTCACTCGCGAGTAGGGATGGGTGAATTTTGGGGGCTGATTTGGACCCACAGCGGATCGGCCAGTTCTTTTGGTCCATGGATTTCAACAGATCAATCTCAAAAGGGCGATACGCGTTTTGCTGATTTGGTATTATTAACAATTCACTCCGTGGATTCCACAACCCGTTCTTAAGAGTCCAGATTGGACTCTACAAATCCATCCACGTATCCAATGGCGAATTTTATTGTAATGCACGTGGAGTGAAACCGCCCAAATCCATTTGCGGATTTTACACCATGAAATGGATTTTGGGGGTTACCGTACATCAGCGAAAATCTGGGAAACGGGATTCGCCCGTCTCTACTCGTGACCCCATGCTGTCTGGTTAACTAGCTCAGCCACCATGATATATTTCACCTTGTGATGATGCCCCCTTCCGGATATCCAAATACGGCATTATGCCACCTGCCCCAAACTCACCAAGACATTAACCCACCATATGCCTCAAGCCCCAGTCTGGCAATCTCCTAAAACTCTACCAGCTGTGTAATAATTAAACAGCCAAGGATAAATCCCCGAAGTATAACATACTTCCATGTATTCCTCCTTACCTCATTTTCCTTTAGCTTTAGCTTTCTTTTTTTTATATGAATGGGTATACACTACCCATACACAGAGATACAACACAGATACATCATATCAAACCAACACCAAGGACAAGACTTGGGAGCCCCGTGCTTTATGGATACTGTCTTAACCAACCAATACTGAGGCCTACCCCAAACAGGGGGAGTGAGAGGGAGACACCTACGTGCTCTAGGAAGGTAAGAGGAAATACAACCCCCAAGGCCCTTCATTATATAACTCTGGGTGACCCCTCCCCGTCCTTTACTTACCCCTAACCGACCACCACCAACCAATAGAAACCCTGGAGGGGGGCGGGAAAGGGGGCAGCCTCAGCCATGGCTCATGGGGTACCTTCCTGCCATGCAGGCCTGCATGGCACCGCACAGTGTACACATCCATATAGAGATATAGGCCGGGCAGGGGTCTGTGACCTTTCAAGGAAGAAAAGCCTTTTTTTTTCTTTGACTAATATTTTGAGATCCGTACCACTTGCAAGAATGTGAATACACCCCCACAAACATACATGATACATACATATACTGTACACACACACTCTCCTATCTCCCCACCCTCCCTCCTCTCACTCTGTCTCCGCTCCTCTCACTCTCTCCCATCCCTCCTCTCCCCTCCCACCCTCCTCTCACCCCCCCTCCTCTCACCCTTCCCCTCCCTCCTCTCACCCTGCCCCTTTCCCTCTCTCTCCCCCCTTCTTTCTCTCCACCCACCTTTCACTATCCCCCCTCCCTCTCCCCCCACACATTCAATTCTTCCACCCCCCACACTTATTTATCTCCCTCTTCACCACCACCCTCCTCCCCCCCCCCCCCCCCCACACACAAACTGAATTCAAGAATTTTACCTTGGGGTACGGTCAGAAGCCTGCTCTTGTCCCGGTCGCTGGAACGGTCACGCGGATTCGGAAATTGAGCCCAACTTCTAGTGCCCCGCGCCGACATGGTAAACAGACAGGGGAGGGAGGGATTGGCCCCAGAGTGAGGACCCGGAACGCAAAAGTGTGGCCCGACCTCTGGCCAGGACAGAGCCACATGTATTTACTCAAAGAGCTGCATGTTCAGAACCCCTGGGCTTGGCACATGGTAGCGTGAGACTCGATGACAGTATTTGTTTTAGACTGACTAGGCCAAATATTAGTGACAGTCACAGAAAATCAGTTGACATTTCTTTTAGTTCCCCCAGCAACATAACATATTTCTCTTACAATATTTACAGGCCCTTGCAGCATCTAAGTAGTTCAATTGTATTTTGTTGAATTCCAATGGAAACGCAATTGTTCCATAGCACAGGTGCTGGATTGGATCATTTACTCAATGCAATATCAACGTTAAAAAACAATTACTAGAAATTGCTGACAAAGCCAGAAAAGAATTCCTGTGTCAAGAACATGATGAGGTGCATAGAAAAAAAACCTGCTATTGTAAGCGTCTACATTGTATTTGTCATTGTGAAAAGTGTTAATTGATAGGGCGGTTATATTTTATAACACAAGGGAGTTTATTTTTGCTAACTCAACTTCAGGGCCCGTTTGTAGTACAATCCCTAAAACATAGCTAAATTCGTGCTTATCTTCGTAGTGGGATTCTGTGCACAATTTATTTACGGTTCATATCTCACAATCAAGAGTACTCAAGTATTTGGGAAAAATCGGTATTTTTAAATAATATTCTAAAATATTTGGCTACAAGACATCCTAAATGGTGGTGCGTATCAGAGAATGCAATGAATCTGTACTGGGAGCAATGTGGCTACCGAATAAGGGGCGGCTCAGTGAGTAAAGACACTGACTCTGTACATAGTGACACTGAGTGTGAAGCAGAGGAAGCTGCTTCAATTCCCAGTGTCAGCTGCTTGTGACCTTGGGCAAATCACTTTATCTCCCTGTGCCTCAGGCACCAAAAAACATAGCTCTACGGGGCACGGACTGTGTCTGTAACAATTCTTATGTGCTGCGTACCGCGCACTATACTGTAATTGTGTTGCGCTTTGAGGAAACAAGTGCTATATGGGGAATAAAAGAAGGAGGGCTCTTAAACTGGCGAGTCCTTTGGACTTTCTGTCGTTGGTAATGTCTACCAGTTACTTAAGCATCTAAGTGCAATTTTTCACATTGAAATTCACTTGTAATTTAAATAAATGTACATTATACAGATGTACTAAATACGTGTAAAAATGTAAAATATAATGTTTTTTTCCTGTATGAAATTAAATGATTATAAAGTTATGGCCTTTCTACTCCTAAATCGTTTCTGATCCGACCCCTTTGGAGAACTAGAGCCCTGCAATATAGTGTTACTTGGCCAGATTTGGTTCAGAAAGACCAGGAAATTAACACAAATAGATTTACATTATAATAGGATAAAAAAAAGGTTTCTTCAGTCTCTTCAATGCCAGTGGTCTTCAGAGGTTTCCGCTGCAATGCACTTACAAGGTTACAAAGCTATGTACGTGTTTATTTTTTTGTTCCCCACACAATTTATTTATGAAATATTAAATTACGTTATTTTTTTTGGTCTGGAGAAAAAATGCCATGTGTTGTTGTGGAGCAAATCCTAAACTCGAAGCAATGCAAGATATTATTTCATAAAACCAAAGCATCGCAAAAATAAAATAGGTTTCACAGTGCGTTTCAAAACGATTTTAAAATGACCCCACAGACTGCATTTGAAAGTGAGGTAAAGGTACAGCTAGACAGGAAAGGTACAACTGAAATGGTAGGGAAAACATAAGCACATGTTGCATGCTAATGTTAAATATATACTCAGGCTGAGGTTATTTACTTATTAACATTGTTGAGGTTTAAAGCACCTAATGGTCCATTTCCAATGGGTGGACATTTGGTGCAGACGTCCATGCTACTCGCTGAAGTTTTTCAGGGGTTTTATGTAAGATTGAAGGAAAAAACGAATGGCGCACAGCCAGGGAGCCAGGTGTGGAGTAAAACTGCTTCTTTATTGGTGCATGCAGCGAGACAAGTAATCCCCTTGGTGGGACAAAGACAGGAACCTCCTACGCGTTTCGGACCTGGGGGTCCTTTATCAAGGAGTGTGGGATGTGCTGGGATAAGGCACCTTATATACCTGGTTAATGATAGGTAAATTGAAGAAATCTGCGCAAGATTAGCACATTCGCCCCGTGCGCATGCGCGTGACGTCACTCATGGCGCCGCATCCACTACCCGAGGGATTGTGGGTAAGAAGCGCCCATAGTGAATGTCCGCGCATGCTCAGAATGGAGCGTGAGGCCAACAAGGCTTATCCGGTCTGTATGTCTACTCCTGCCCATAGTGACGTCACCGCGGGACTCTGATAGGCCGATACATGTCGCTGCATCACCAATGATAGTGCTGGACAGCCGACATTGCACCAATCACATCAGATCCCCTGCGCTCACACTAAAGGCTATCGTAGTATACAGGACCTGGAATGAAAAATATATAAAACGCTAACTAATACCCCACAGCAGGGACAAATCAATATAATCACATTATTAGATGTAGCTGCTGTAAGTGGTTATACTTATCCATGCCAATCCCACATATAAAAGACATACAGTTTGACATGTATCACACCTTAAAAAAACAAACAATCCCCATTATGCATTGAATATGCATTTTGAAACATTGTTCGGAACATGTATTTATAAAAGAATTAAATTAAAAACAAAATATACAATTAGCAAGACTTTTTTGTATGTCTTCTCTTCAATGTCCCCAAGGATGAGGAAGAACAAATGTATGATACTTTTACTATTACTTTTATACAAGCAATTATTCATTATAAAGCTCTAATTCACTATTAAACAATCTACATAATTGATATAGCATAAGCAAGTTGTATTTCCAACTGATGGCGACTTACAGTACTTAGTATTATAATTACAATTTTATAGTTGTGATTTATACCACTACCATATAGTTTATAAATTTTGAAAGGGTTCCCCAATTGTTTTGAGGTAAAGTGCAACCTAGTCAAAGCAAGACCACCATGAAATATCTCAAACAGAGGAAACAGTAGTATGCTTGGAAAATGATGCCATTATTTTCTGTCTGAGACTATTTTAATACAGTTAATTAATGTTTTTGCAAAAAATGGGACAGGTTCCATTCTACATTTAGACCGCAGGGAGTTCTGGTCTGAAGCATGAATATCCAGTAAGCCTCCCTGCGGTCCAGGAGGTTGAGCAAATCACCTCCTCTTTCCTTAGAGAAGATTCTCTCAATTCTTTGAGGACTTACAAGTCTTTATTTACCACCCACTCCCACTGGTATCTCCAGGGTTAAATGTTTATCATTGTTGAATTGGATGGAGTCGTCCTGGGTTTGAGCACCCTATTTTTCTCTTTTTTCTGTTTTATGTAAGATTACCTGATTTAGGAGCTAATCTGTGGGTCCCCCAATTCTAGGGGTCCTGATCTACAAACAATTTCGTCCACTTAGCAAGAATACTTGCCCCATGGACACAAAATGGCTGCAGGGTCAGGCCTGCTCGGCCGGTCAGTAGAATGTTGCATTGTCATCAGGAGATGACGCTGTGATTTTCTCATAGTGACACAGCAGCCATTTTTGTTGGGGTTTTTTTTGTCAAAACTAAAACTATAAATGATAACTATATACAAATATATTCGGGGCAGTACAAGGAGCTTTCAAAAGAGCTATTATCCCAAGGGCAGTACAAAGGATACGGGGTCATCCCTTAAGGAAAGGGTTCTTTACAGTAAGGGCAGTTACAGTGTGGCATTCATTACCCATGGAGACTGTGATGGCAGATACAATAGATATTTTTAAAGAAAAATGTTGGACATCTTTTGAGAAAGGAAAGGTATACAGGGATATACCAAACAAGTAATCATGGGAAGATGTTGATCCAGGGAGTAATCTGATTGTCATTATTTGGAGCCAGGAATGAATTTATTTTTCCCCTTATGAGATGGCATTGGATTATGTGTCCCTGGGGTTTTCTGTTTGCCGTCCTCTGGGTCAATATACTGTAAGTACGGATATAGGATAAAGTATCTGTCGTCTAAATTTAGCATAGGTTGAACTTGATGGACACATTTCTTTTTTCAACCTCATCTACTATGTAACTACTGTATGTAACTATGTAACTATGTAAAATCTTCCCAAACCCCCTACCCCCCCACCCACAAATATCTCAGCAACTTCTGGGTTTTTAGAGGTCGGGAGAACACATGAATTCTGAGAAACGACTTAGGTAAGCTAAAAAAAATAAAACAACAGTTCCCCCCCCCAAAAAAAAAATGTTGTTAAGGCAAAGCCCCATTGTGTAAACCTAAGTCTTAGCATTTTGCATAGCATAATAGAAGTTTTGTGATCAAATTACCAGCCAGTCCTTTTTTCCCCCTAAGAAACTGTAAAATGCTGTTACTAGATCTTACTTTGTTTTGCAACATATGTTCACAAAATGTGGAAAATAAAGCTTTAATTAAGATTCCTTCACACTGCAAGAAACACTAACATTTTATGTAACCAATTTCGTTAAAAAAAAAAAAAAAAATTACAACTCCAGTTTGATTTACAATCCAGTTACTTAACATGAAACTATCAAACATTATTTTACCTGCAGAAGGGAAGTAAATGAAGTTAGCAATGCTCATAAAAATGTTAAACAATGACAAAAAATAAATTGTGGCATTTCAAACCCAGCTGCATTCATACCTCCATTTCATTTCTCTTCTACATATGCCAACGGTAATTTAACATCAGAAAATAATCATTTCAAGCAGTTATTATACTTGTTATGATTCACTACAATGAATGATTGTGTCACTCACAGCCAATCAGGAATTGGGTAAGAATGGCTTATTTTCCTGCTCCAATAAACTATGACTATATAGTCATATAGCTTCTTTTTTCCCCCTCAGTTTCTTATTACTTTGCTGTTTAAAGAAACATTTGAAGAATAGAAAATAATAATAATATAAAAATAACAGGATGGACAGCTTCCCTCATAACTTATTTCATATTTCTCATTTACATTGGTAGAGCTGTAATTCAATGTCTGCCCGACTGCCCCTATACTATACCATATTTCAATAAGCATGTAAAGTGAACCTCCTGTACGAGTCTTATGATTGTAATAAATTGGTATTCAGAGGTTTAATCATGAACAATCTGCCTTTGTGCAGTGTCTGTGAAGGTAAAACATTTAGCATCCTATTTTCTCTTAAGGAAAACTCACCAGTGTGCAATATTTGACTGTTATGAGCAGGGCCGTTTTAAGACCTTCGTAGGCCCTAGGCACTTTTATTTCTAGAGGCCTGTGTGCCCGATATTTTTACTAATTGTTATGCACATTTCATCGTTTGCTTGTTTTCTTTTGATACTAGCGATATTTGGCATCGATACTTTTGTTTCGATATTTAAAGGTATCGATACTTCGAAGGCATTTTAAATTAAAATTTGCTGTTTTCTCTTATTTTGTGATTTTTTTTTTTGTTTAGGTATTTTTTCAAGCGAAACATTGTAGGCCCTAAAAGGTTCGTAGGCCCCAGGCACTGTGCCTAGTCGGCCTAATGTATGAAGCGGCCCTGGTTATGAGCCCATGATAGCCAGGTAGTCAAATAACAAAGGAGGGATAAGAAGTAAGACGTGTGCTACCTTTTATTGGATCCGCATATAGTTGATATTAACATATTCACCAGGTACCTGATAAAGAACCCTGAGAGGTTTGAAAGCTTGTAACATATCAACTATTTGTTTGTCCAATAGAATGTATCCCACCCTTCTTTACCACGATAGCCAAGCAGTGTTTGATGGCTGGTAAGGTTTTTCTGCTGTAAAAAAAAAAAAATAATGTCTACAGCAGGTATGATTCCAAACGTTGTCCATATGTTCTGTAAAGTTTTCAATAGATAGAGCACTGTTTTGTTTTTACTAAAGATGGGTGAATTTTGAGGGCTGATTTGGATCCTCAGTGGATCAACCGGTTTCTTTGGTCCGCGTATTTCAGCAGATCAATCACAAAGGGCGATTCGTGTTTGGTGGATTTTCTATTATTATTATTACCAATAGACTCTGCAGATTCCTCACCCCTCTCTAGTTCTTACCATAGGACCCAACTATCGCTTTATGACCTCTGAAATACTGCAGAATCAAGTGGAACCCAGCACGCGACAATGCAGGCCCGCAACTTGAGTCTATGCGTTTTACATTAAAATGAGATTTTTATATGATTGTGCAATGCAGACACATCTGCGGCAGAATCGGACAATAGGGCGCGGCTGTCTCTCCGTGGCCCAGTCGCAGAGGGACCATCCACTGCAGCCGCCCTGCCGCTGGACACTCAACCGCCAAATGTTTTGCCAAGGTAGGTCCAGTTAGCGGGTAGGGCACGTGGTTAAGGATAGGGGTCTCAGAGTAAGGGGTTAGGTTTTTAGGCTAGGGGATTAGGATAAAGAAATTAGGATATGGGATTAGGGTAAGGGGTTTTAGGGTAAGGGGTTAATGTTTTAGGGTAGGGGGTAGTATTAGGGGTTAAGATTAGGGGCTCTTAGTGTTAGGTTAGGGACTTACCTTTGTAGCGAAGCGGCGAGAGGTCCCAGCGGCCAGGTGAGAAGAGGCTAAAAGCCGGCGGAAATGTGGTCGCGGCATAACAGCCGCGGCCAAATGTCTTAGGCCGCACTTATAGTGCGTGCGACGGCGATGCGACGGATTATGTCACCCGTCGCCGCTAGCGAAAGTTGTAATTCGCGCAACGGCGACGTCGCGGGCGACCAGGTCTTTGATTGGTTTAGAGGCTGTCACATGTGGCGACAGCCTCTGAAAAACCAAATTTGACCGGCTTCAAAAATTTTCGCCGCCAGCATGGCTCCCGTCGCTCCGTCGCGTCGCGCTTACTATAAGCGTACGTGACAGCGGCAATACATTTGTTTTGCCGTGATGTCGCGTCGCCGGCACTATAAGCGCAGCCTTAGACCGCACCGGCGGCCCTTACTCATGGAGTTTAAGCCAATTGAATGGTCTTGCCACTAGAGATAAGCGAGACATTCGCAGGAGGCTGCAAACACTGCAAACAATGCCGCATTTGGGTCACGAAAAAAGCCGCATCTGGGTCTTTAACATGTCAGAGTAATGTCATTTTGTATTAAACTACTTTGCACTTTTTCCCCCACCTCTCATCATTTTTTCATCAGACATTCACCTAGTCTGCCGTGGCATATATCTTTTTGCCCATTAATCTGCTTCAAAAAGGTAATAAACTTTCTTAATATAAATCTAAGCAGAAAAGGAAATTCGCAGCGTCTGTTTTTGGCCCTGACACATCTCTCCGATAGGTCTTCCCAGGGTCTTTCGAAACAGTGCAAGTTGAGTTGCAACCACCGTCCTTTCAGACACGATGATTATTTATGGTATAAGAACAGAAAGAGTACGCTGTTTGAAAGCAGCAAAGCCCCACAGAGTTCTCCTTTCTATCTTACCTCGGTAGAGCCAGCGGGGTCTCGTGGGATTGAAGAGTAGGTGCTCTCAGCTTTCGGGGTCCCTCTGGTCATCGGTAAATTTAACCCTTACATTTTGCCAGGTTTCGGGCAAAAAAAAAATGACAAATATGGCTGCTGCAGTTACCAACAGAAAACCACGGCTTTTGTGGGCCTGTAAACGCTAAATCTGACTCTGGCAGCCACCTGGTTTTCCTGGACAAGTATTCTTAGTGGGAGATTTAAAGTTACTTTTCCAGGCAGGGAGGTGGTCAGTGGAGCAGGGAGCACAGGCCCCCACGAAACCACCAAGGTAAGAACAATATCCCCATGAAAAATAGAAATTGAGCAGCAGTAAAGTACTGCTTTAAAAAGATAATATTTTCTATACAAAAGGTGTGGACTTATCATCAGTTTCTATAAAACAAAGTTATGGTATGTATGTATGTATGTATGTATGTATGTATGTATGTATGTATGTATGTATGTATGTATGTATGTATGTACGTATGTACGTATGTATGTATATATGTATGTATGTATGTATGTATGTATGTATGTATGCATGTATGTATGTATGTACGTATGTATGTATGTATGTATGTAAGTATGAATGTAAGTCTTTATATGGCGCCATTAATGTACATAGCACTTTACAGCAGTAATACACATGACAATCATATAAATAACACATAATGGGAAGAAGTACTTGAGACATAAAAGTAACATTTAGGAAAAGGAGTCCCTGCTCCCAAGAGCTTATAATCTAATTGGTTGGTAGGCATAACAGAGACAGTAGGAGGGCGTTCTGGTAAGTCGCCAATAGAATGGTATGAGATGTCATGACAGTTTGACGGCTTCTTTCTGTTCAATGCTCAAATAGAAATAGACTTTGGTTACAGTGCCTTCATTCCCAAAATGTATTTATTGGGTCTCTATGGATCACTGTTATCAAAATGCTCCTGGACTGACAAGATGCAAGCGTCAAAATAAATAGATCTCGCAAATCTCATCTTCAGGTGTATTAACAGTATATCTGTACTGACAGAACACTGAAGAAATCGTACTGTTATAATTAGCGTTTATTGTTGTCTATGAAATCAGAAATCCCCCCAGAAGCCTACATAAGTTTAACTCATATAATGTTAGTATCTTGTTCCCTGAGCACGTCCGGCTCTTTTTTTTTTTTTTTTTTTTAATAAATAATGTTTTTCTAGTGTTAAAAAACATATATATATTTTAATCTATAGCTTCTGAGGTAATCATATTAATCTTAAAACTGCACTGGGCTCTGGGGAGACCTTCATTTTAAGCTTATATCTCCTGAACAAAGCATCATATTTTTTAACTAAAAACAGCTTTGGAAAGGGCAAGACGTAAGTAAAGGCTTTTGCATGTGAGACATAACTGTCTTATGCAGTAATTTTCAACCAGGGTTCATAGGAGCCCTTGTGTTCCCCGGGCATCCCTAAAGGGTTCCCTGCTATTTTCTGGTCATTTGACAATTGTATCAAATACAGAAGAATTTACATTGCATCTGATCACAGAGTTGCTATTAGAGATGGTTGTGGGTTCCTCAGAATTACACTCTGGGTTCCTTAACCAATAAAAGGTTGGAAACCACTGGTCTAATGTTTTTCAGTGTCATTCTAAATATAGAATGAGTATCTCACCCAGTTAGAATGTAACAAAAGTTGGTTTTAAGGATATCCAAGCTTCAGCACAGTCTTTGACTGAGCCGCTACCTGTGCAGAAGCACGGATATCCTGAAAACCTGACCTGTTGTAGGATCTTGAGGGTTAAGTTACTATGTAAAAAGATACATTTCCCAAAAAACGGTTTTTATTTTGTAAACCCTGAAAAATAAAAGTAACCCCCAATCACTGAGATAAATTTTGGAGCATACCGATTGACTTTGGCTTGGGTCCCGCTGCGTCCGGCGGCGTGCGCATTACTCACCGTGACCTGGCATCCTCCCTAGCCGGTCCCAGTCCCCCCTCGCTGCACGGCTCACTACACGCTGTGACGCGTCAGCCGCCAGGGGATGCAAGAGAATTGAGATCCCTAGCGTTGATGCGTCACGTGGTGCGCTGGTGAGCCTATCAGCGGCGGGGGCTGGAGCTACATCTCTACTAATTATTCCTAACAATAAATGTTATGTTCCTCCAGCAGGAGAGGAGTTAAAACAGTCAGTTCACTTACTAACAACAACAAACTCAGGGCCAGAGTACCTACTCCACTGTCTGCAGCCATATGACTCCCTGAACTCATCTTGTCTGGGTGAACAAGTAACTAAGGGCAGGGCAGGGTAGATCAGCACTAAATGTGCCTCCCTTGACCTGCTAGTCGTCTATTCTGTATTTATAAGCAAATTTGGAATGTGGAGCAAATCATACTAAAAGATTTCTTCTCATTGGTGAATACTTCAGGAGCTTTTAGGAATTCAGCTTGCAAGCAATGCCTCATTCAAGGCAGTTGATTAGTTCCCGTGTGTAGTGCACTAGACAAGACAATACGTGGATGACAGACATAGTGATTCATACATTACTTTGCTGAGAGATGCAGGTGCTTTTGGAAGAAGAAGGGGGGGAAATAGAAAGAAGTTGAGTTGGGTCGCTTCTCAAAACTGCCCCTTGTCAAAAGATTAACGAGACCTCCCCCACTTCAAAATTGTTTCGCCACTTCAGCATGAGAAATGACAGTGTACGGTTAATTGAGGAAAGAATAGTTTTTTTAACATGATTACTTTCCCAAGAATCGTTGACATGACAGAGGAACAAATAAAAATGTAAAATGTAAAAAAAGAGAACGATATTTCTCAGTAGCAATGCTTGATTTGAGAAAAAAATAATAATTATATGAAATGTTTGCTTAGGGTAAAGTATGGTAAGTGTATCTAAATACGGCAATTCTCAAGTAGTTTGTCATTCATTTGTTTTTGTTTTTTTCTCTTCCATTTCCCCATAGGTATGAGTATAAATATCTACTCTGTATTTAGCAGTATATCAAAGAGGCAATCCAAGCGGGCGACTTATTGAATTTTTTTTTACATGGGATTGAAGCAGGGGGACTCCGCAGCTAAATCCCATTAATTGCAGCTCCGGAGACGCCCTACTTCCAAAGATACAGACCTCCGTATGAGGTGCGGGTAGCCGTTCCGCTCGGCTAGCAGGATTCACGTAATGTCGCAGTTTCAAAGTTCCCACAACCTGCGGGCCAATAGGAAGCCGTGACATCATCAGATTGCGCTTCCTATTGGCCCGCGTGACACATGAGCTTTAAACTTTGCCGAGATTCTGGCACCCCCTTTGGAGGTAAGTATCTAGGGAAGCAGGGGGGCCCCAGAGTTGTAATTAATGGGGTTAAGGAGTGGCTCAGTGAGTAATGACACTGACTTGCCCTGAGTTTGAAGCAGGGGAGCCTGGTTTAATTCCCGGTGTCGGCTCCTTGTGACCTTGGGCAAGTCACCTTATCTCCCTGTGCCTCAGGCACCAAAAACATAGAGTGTAAGCTCCACAGGGCAGGGACCTGTGCCTGCAAAATGTCTCTGTAAAGTGCTATGTATAACTAGCAGCGCTATACAAGAACATGCTATTATTATTATTATTATCATTATTAAACTCTAGAGACCCCCTGCTTTAATCCTATGTAAAAATAATAATAATATATATATATATTTATTTATTTTTTTAATGGTCCAATTTCTGCTTTAATTACTTTGATTCTGCAAGTGCCAGGGACATTCACTTTGCCAGCGTAAGGCATCTCGGTGACTTTGAGATCAAATGGATAAGCAAGCAGCGCTTTGTATTTCAAATTCACTCGCTCTCAATGTAAACGGGATGCAGTATAAGTTTAGGATAATGTACTTTATGGAGCTGACATGTGTCCACAGCCAACAAATTGTGGTTTTACACTACGCAGATTGGATATGGTGGCTGTGCTAGTCCAGCTACAATTGTGCAAAAATGAGTCAATAATAGGTAATAGCTGTGGTATTTGGACTAACACATGGGTGGCCAATTCCAGTCCTCAAGGGCCACAAACAGGTCTGGATATCCACACCAGCACAGGTTGCTCATGACTGAGCCCCTGATCGAGCCACCTGTGCTGAAGCAGGGATATCCTGAAAACCTGACCTGTTGGTGGCCCTAGAGGACTGGAGTTGGCTGCCCCTGGACTAACGGAATATAATCATTTGAGAGCAATGCTCTCGCACTTAGTTGAAGCAGGACTGCTTGGCCTGAGGTCAATTACTCCTCTATCCACGACAAGTCAGCATCGTGCTGCCACTTGGGGTATTTTTTTTGCTGTTGCTGAGAAAGATAAATTGCTCAGATAAGAACTCCCCATTGCAAGCCCTCTTATAAAAAGGTTCCATTGTCTTTCTCCTGTTGAGACAAGTGGGTTACCATACGTCAGCGAGGACCTTATTCTATAAACCGAGCTAGTCGTTTAGCTTGTGCTGTGCTACAGGCATTTGGTGATGACATTGAATAAAACACTCAATTGCTATCAAAATCCACTATCCCTATAGAACCTCAACTATGCAATAGGACATTTCTTTGGTGAATCGAGCATTTCATGTGTCCAGGTGTTTTTACTCTTACTGGGTTTCGACTGATCCTATTGGTTGCTGCTCAGAAACTTCAGCTCCAGTAATTAGAGCAGCAAGTGGATTGATGTCGTTCACATGCTACAAATACTATTTGGGGACATATTTACAGTATGTATAAATCAGATAAATATTTGTATCAAAATATATGTCCACATAAATCATAGTTTAGAGGTACGCACTGAACCAATATCTATGATCTATATGTGGTGTGGCAAAATACAATTACAACTGTGCATGAAGAAGTCCCCTTGTGGAATAATGTTTGAAAAACTACCCTCAACAGAAGCATAAGGTTTTAATAAAATTATTAGAGGACTTATCAGCAGATATTACTACCAGGAAATGCTGTTGTAATTTGCATTTGTAGTGTACATGGTAAACTCACAAAAATAATACAATTATTCTACAATGTTTTACACTGTGGTCTTGAACAGGGGGCTCAACCCAAGTCCTCAAGATCCTCCAACAGGTCAGGTTTTCAGGATATCCATGCTGCCACACAAGTGGCTCAATCAGTGACTCAGTCAAAGACTGTGCTGAAGCTTGGATATCCTTAAAACCTGACCTGTTGGGGGGTCTTGAGGACTGGAGTTGAGCTTCCCGGTCTAGAAAATACACACTGACAATTCTCTTGGGAAACTGGGCATCATGTGTTTACCTCTTCACTGCTCTGGAGCTTACAGGACACCCCTTTGCAGAGATGTCTGCAGTTTCGGAAGGGGCTTGCAAGCTTGAGGTTGTAACATACGTGCCCCATATTGAAATTGGGGCTGAAACGTATGGTCATGTTGCCATCACAGCCATGTATAATTATAATAACAAGGAACTGTATTCACACTGAAATACTAGAATATGTTGTACCTCTTCCAAACGCTTTAACACTTTAGTATCAAATTATGAATATGACGCAAAAGTGGCATATTTCCTGTAAGTCATGACCACATATGGGTCTCGTGTGGGTTATGGGTCTCAACCCTTTAGATTCCAAAGGGAACAGCAGCAAATTGCTCTTCTAAGGATCATTTAATAGGTTAAAAGATCAGTACATTGTAGGACTAAAGTGACTTAATGTCAGTTATTGGTCCTACGTAGGTCTGAGCCTTTAACCCATTAACCACATTGCTATCACTTTGGGCACACATGCGATTAACCCTTTAGACACTGCACGCTCCTCTGACAACAGAGTGGTTAATACAATACAGTACAGTATATTACACAGTACATTTTGAAAGACATACTTAATAATTACTATTTTTCTAAACTCTAAACTGGGGCGTATTCGCTTATTTTTATGACTATGTTATACCTTGTTATTAAATGAGTTTGCAATATATATATATATATATATATATATATATATATATATATATATACATATATATATTATCTCTGCTGTGCAGTAGAATACGTTACCCCCTTATAATAACAACATTTTCTTTTAAACTAAACTGAAACTTTACCGACTTGCGTGATGTGCATAAAGGCATTAATTTCAATGTCATTTTATGATTTTTGGCTGAACAGACAGTATGCATGTCTGCATGTAGGCAAACAAAACAAATGCATTTTGTATTCAAATTTATACAACTCCATACATTTTTATGCTGTTCATTTGAAAATTAATCTTGGCTCAGGCCTCAGAGACAGCAAAAGTTGTCAAATTTTGAGGGCTACCCGGAAAGCCTTAGGGACCGCATTACCCTTATGCATAAGAAACAGCAAAATAAAATAAAAATAAATGGATTTCCAGATACGTCATGGCTAATCCCTTGAGCTGACCCACAAATGAATTATGGAGGCTGTGTTACAGGGCCTGGGTAGATCTGGTGATTTCATCCAGAGATTTATCTTATTTCCTAACTTATTTTCATATCTTATATCCTTTTCTTTTGGAATTAAGGCTGTAAATAAAAGAACCAAGGATGGATGAGGCTCCCCTTTTTCCCTTTGAATTCATACAGGCTTGATAAATTAAAATGGTGAGATGAGTTTTGTGTGACCCATCCTCTAGGATTTGGGAAATTTAGCTGATGCAAAACAAGGCATTAATTTGGAGAGGCCTAACTCTTTACAATGCTTAGTATTCTGACAATGATGAATGGCATCATTCCAAGCAAATGGTAATTTCACTTTTTGTGACAGTACTTTAGAGCAAAACCGACTTTCTCCACACAAAGAATTTGCAATCCTATTGAAAAAAGGCTGTACCTGAATATCAGAAATCCCTCATTGTTTAAGTATCATCTGATATTCTTGATTGGCTTCAGACTGAAGGTTGGAGTTGAATTAGGGAGGTTAAGTCCTAACCTTGAAAGATTTAGCAGCCATTGAAATACTGCCTTTGGGCCCTACTTGGCCTGTATTTATATATAAAAAAAAAAAAACTTTAAAATTCAATGAGAGGAGAGGGAGAAAACACAAAACTTGTCACATTCATCAAGTGAAGCCACTGGAAAGACATCTACAGAAGAACACCCAAAAAGCAGAATCTTTTTGAAAAGAGCTGATAGAAATGGAAATTTACACCGGTTGTGGAATAATCAATCGCAAATCAAGAGCGTAAAATATAACTGAAATAACATACAAATATATACACACTTTCTTTTTTATCCCGCATACATTCCAGGTAAGTTTAAGTTTCTTAGAATTTCAATATGAACAATTCATTTTTTTTTTTAATGTTTCCTATATACGGTTCTACTGCTTTAAATTCACAGGCGGACATTAGGAGTTCTGAATCTGAATTTCCCCGTTGTGAGGGGTGTTATGATGATCGATCTTAATTTCTCTAAAAGCTGTTGAAAAATGTGACCCCTTCAATGTATTAATGCAAAAACTCTACAGAGAAATGCCAGAGAGTTCCGAGGAATTATGCTTCGTAACAAATGGATCTTTAGCACAAACATTTGGGCAACATCTTACAGGTTTGGTCGAATTCTTTGTTGCCGGATTTACTGAGAAAAACAGCACACGTCTGCTGGTGAATGCATGATGTCTGTTAAAAAGCTTCAGTAATTCATTTGTAGGTGATGATACCATTGATTAACAAGAGAGTTTATTGGTGTAGTTGGTACATGAACGTTCTAGACTACGGGTGGCCAACTCTGGTCCTCAAGGGTCACCAAGGGGTCAGGTTTCCAGGATATCCCTGCTTCAGCACAGGTGGCTCAATTAGTGGCTAAGCCTTCGACCGCACCACCTGTGCTGGAGCAGGGATAACCAGAAAACCTGACCTGTTCGTAGCCCTTGATGACTGGAGTCGTCTACCCCTGCTCTAGACCTGTTCCTTGGCTGATACAAGAATAGAGATGAGTGAAACTGTCCAAAGTGAATTGGCAAAAAGTGTTTTATTTCCCAATTTCAATCACCTGTGAAATGCTTTTCGCCACACGTCCAATGGTTAGTAATGGCACCAAATTGGTACGCTTTCAGTGAAATATCACCTGACAGCGAGTGAAACGGTATGTGAACCTTATTTATATTCTCTTATAAACAAGATTGCAATGCACATTGACTTACAGCGGCAATCTAAGCTCAGAATTTTATTTACAATTTTTTTTTAATTTTTTTAACAGAGGATTGAAGCAGGGAGTCTCCGGAATGGAGCCCCGCTCGTTTCAGCTCCGGGAACCCCCTGCATCCGGAGATACAGACCTCCGCAGTAGGTGCCAGTAACTGCTATGCTGGGCTAGCCGGGATCACGAAAATGTCGCTTATGAAAGCTGCCATGTCCTGTGGGCCAATAGGAAGCCGTGATGTCATCCGGTGCAGCTTCCTATTGGCCCACGTGAAACGGGAGCTTTAAACTTTCAGGCAATACCGGCACCCCCTATGGAGGGATGTATCTCTAGAAGAAGATGGCCCCCAGATCTGAAATTAATGGGGCTCAGCTCCGGTGATCCCCTGCTTCAGTCCTATGTGGGGGGAAAAATCCTGCTTGGATTGCTCCTGTAATGCTCGATGAATCCCTGGCAAAATCTGACCCAGCCACGGCTTACTCTTAAATGGCAAATTTAACATGGTTTGCAACTGCATCCAAACGTTTGGCACATCTCTATACAAGGATGTGCATTTGGCAAGATGAGTTGTACGTGATGGCCCCAATCTGTTGTATAACACTGTATATGCCCTGGCTAATCTGGAAGACTCCTTTACAAAGCGCCCGAGTGGCGTGAAACGCGTGGGAGATTTTGGAGAATTCTTTTGTCTGATGTTTTTATTTTCTGTTATATGATTTAATCAAATCTTTTATATATATATTTTTTTTTTTCAACATCAGCTCCCCGTGCCATTTCCCATTAGCGGCCGCTCCGCAATTTTGAGTTCTTATTTCCCCCCCCCTAATCTGCACCTGCCGCAGCCACGCACTTTTTGCAGTCTGAATTCGAAACAGATGGGATCGGTGGGGAAATACTGTACCAAACTGCTGGGGTGCATAGTGAACAAGAAATGCTCGGACCCTGGCGCCTCTGACTAACGAAGACATCAAACCAGTGGGAAAAATATCTGTAAAAGGTCCATTTCTACAAACGCTGGAAATCAACTTTTCATAGTCAATTAACAGGTTTATTATTGCATAGCAATGAAATCGTATGACAACGTTGTGCTGATATCACATATTCCCAAACGGTCATGGTTTAAAGCAGCAATACTACTTTCCCCCTTTTGTTCTTCTTATGTGTATAAGTAAAGCATGTAACAATGTATAATTCTACATTCTTACCTAAGCCGGCAATCGTTTGGTGCTCCTGTATTGTGTGCCTAACATAATGGCTGCCATTCAGTTTCAAATCAATCCTTCAGTCTGTGTAACTCAGCAGCTACAATGTACCCTTTCTATTTATCCTCATCTAAGGTAACATTATCTATTGTTATAGTTTACAGCTCAAACTGTTGGGAACATTGGCAACAAATGATCCCAAACAGGAAAGTGTGGCAAAGATCTTACACTGCTTGGGAGGCAGGATTAAACCTGCTCTAGAAATCAAAGGATGCTTTAAAACTCATTAAAAATGGCATTAAGAATTGGAAAAAAATATAATAATTTAAAAAAAAAAAACAGTCACAATGATCTAATATTACAAAACTGATTTATTTTTTTTAACATAAGATTTCACATGGTATGCTGTTTTAAAATGTATATCTTTCAAATATAAATGTCTAGTAGCAATAGCAATTATCAAGAGGGGATTTTCCTTTCTTCAATTACCTCATACGTGTAGCTTACGGATGCAAGATTTCTTTACGGATAAGAAAAACTTGTTTGTATTATTTGCACATTAACGGCAGTGTCCTGGAAGGGACACTGAAGCCAGACACCGGAAAACACCTTCCAGTCCATTGAACTGAATATTCACGGTGTCTTCCAGTGTTGCAAAGTTTCTTGTGTAATAGCACCGCTTTGTAAATAGGGCTCTTTATGGCCTTGTGCCTCTGACGTCAACATGCATACTGTGCGCTCTTCTGCGCAGGATTTATTGCCGTATTTATATATATGTGTCATATCTAGAAAAACAGAAAGATTGAGAAAACGTTTGAAAAATGTGAAAAATGATTAAAAATGGCCTTTGAAGTGTGCTGCCTTAGCACCATTTAGTTCATTGAGCTTGAGTCCCAAACAGACGCCAGCACAACAAACCAGAACCCCAAAATGATTTATCCCGCACAAATGTATAAGGTTTTCCATAGCTAATAAAGATGACGTTTTGACTTGTTTCAGATGGTTTCAGTTCACATGAAATGTTAATGCACATTATTAAGCTCGTCACTGGTAAAGGGGCCTGCAACCCACCCTGCTGGGTCACAATGTACTGGTGAACCCCCTCCCGAAAAACCTCCCTGCCAGAGTTTGAACTTGATCTTCTAGCATTTGATGTCATGCAAGACCAGATAAATGACAAGTCTTTCGAGAGGCTGCAGAAACCCTTTAGAACAGCTGCACAGTCTTCTCCACTTCTTTCCAGCAGGTTTCTCACTTAAGAAAAAAACACGCTTCATTACATCGCCTCTTACTTGAGCTGCAAGGGTCTATTCAAGGAAGATAAGCCTCTTAGGAATGAAGTAGCGTTGAATTTAGGTTTTGAGTGACAGTAGGAAGGTTTATCCATTCAACAGACAATACTGCTTTCTCTGCATTAATCTAGGAGGCGGACAATGATCGTTTTTTTAGGCCGCATCTCATCTCTTTCCCACAGCAGAAGGTGATTAGAGTGAGGAAACAGGGACTCTGAAAGAAAGCGCAGTACTATCTCACCAGCCCTCCTGTTTCCTGAATAGGAACTGGAGGGAAGTTCTAGGCCAAGTGCATCAATCACAGATTAGCCATCAGGGTGAGATCGGTAAGCAGATGACCATCACCATATGGGGAACTGGGCAAACGGAGGATGCCACCTGCAACAGGTTGCTCCTGCCCTGACCCTGTTTGTGAAGTAGAGTAGGGATACACATCGCATTGCCGAGACATAACCTTTACAACGGGACAGGGGGGGGGGGAAAGGATGAACCCAGTTTGGATAATCTGGATACGTTTGGCATCTCTGTAAAACAAATGTCTACGTGATGTAGTCTACAACAGGGGAGGCTCAACTCCGGTCCTAAAAACCCTTCCAACAGGTCAGGTTTTTGGGATATCTCAGCTTCAGCACAGGTGGCTCAATCAGAGGCTCAGTCAAAGACTGGGCCTCTGATTGAGCCACCTGTGCTGAAGCAGGGATTTGTTGAGCCACCTGTGCTGAAACAGGGATATCCTGAAAACCTGACCTGTTGGGGCGGGGGGAGGGGGCTTGAGGACTGGAGTTGAGCACCCCTGGTCTATAACTACATTTAAGACTCTTTTTGTATCACTGAAACTCCTGCTGTACCAGAGTGGCCGAGCAATGCATTTCTAGCCCCAGTGGGAGCGCCGGGGTTACTGATGTTATGGATCAAAGCAGCCTTTAGTAATGCACAGACAACCCCTTAAAAGTCCCTCCGAACCCTCGTAGTCCTTCTGTATGTTGCATCCCCTTAAGGGAAAATGAATTCTGTTGGAAATACAAATAATGTAGACAAACATGAGAATTTTTTTCCCGTATGGTTTTGAACATGAGCTTTCAAGACCTCAGAAGTCTCTTTGCAAAAGAAGAAGAGAACAGCAATATAACACAGTGATTGATCCTTAACCTCTCCTCTGCTAGAGAGGATTAGACCAGGTTGCCTGGCAATGTGTTGCAGCAAAGGGTTAATTCAAGTTATCACCCTACATCGAATCTTGTGTTTGTCTTTCTTTTGGTTACCCCTGTTACCTGGCTCTACATCCAGCCTCTAATCAACAAGGGTTTTAGTATTTCCTGCTTTGGTTGAAGCAAAATAATAGAAACTATTAAACAAGGAGGCAAAACTTGGACGCAACTTTCAATAGCTTTGGGTCACCAGAGCAGAAAGGAAGGGGCCCTTTTTTCTAAACTCGCTGGGCTTGCCTTGCAAATGTAACAAGAAAAACAATGCTCATATATTCTAACAAAGGTAGATTGGTATCTCCTGGCGAGCAGTAAAACCACAAGCCATTTTTGGCAACCGGTCAAAATCCACTGACATCTCGTATAGATCTTGTAGCACCAATTGCAAATATAAATAAGGAGATAACACCAGCCAACACCACGGCAGGGAGAGCCCCCTGTGGCCATACAAAGGGAAGTATGATGATCCCGCAAACCTCTCACTTCTTAAAGCAGCAGTCCAAGCTGCCGTCTTCCCCCCCCCCCCCCACCCCACCCCCCCGATCGCATCGATACAATCCACACAATAAGTAATTACTTAAATTGCCGATCGGCGAAGATTTGGCTCGGGGGTTCACTAAATGGCTGCCAGTGCAGCAGAAGAGGACCAAAGATGCAAAGTTCTGTGGGGAAGATCATGTCACCAGGCAGTCACTAGATAAAATTGGTGCACTGCTAGAGAAAGGGTAGGGCTCAAAAAGGGTATTGCCAGAGCCTGTTTGAGAAGAGGAAGGGGATGTGACTTTGTAAAGGTTGCTATAGAAACAAAAATTATTGTTACCTTATAATACTTTAAAAATGTCAGAGTTGTTGTTGTACAAAATTCATTGTAGTGTTGCCAGGTGCTCAAAATAGAAAACATTGGGGGGAAAGTAGCCATTTTTGCACTAAATTAAGAATCTGAAAACTCTTTAGCATGTGATTTTTATTTCACTTACTTTCACATCAGCAAGGTACTTGTACAGGCGAACGAGTCGTGTTACACTCACATTTAATAACACAATTGCTTGTAAACCTTTACAGGCGTGCTCAGCTCCAGTCCTCAAGCCCCCCTTCAAACAGGTCAGGTTTTTAGGTTATCCCTGCCGCTCAACCTAATTGGCATATAATTAATTATAATCAATGTGCTTTCGGGGATTGGGGGATGTATGTACATGAAGTTGATCCAAAGAGAGGACCAAAGAAACCCCTAATAGTTTGCACTCGTGTGGATCCTGTATTATAGATATATAGTCATCCAGGGATACTAGATGAGGGAATACTAGTATCCCTGGATGACTATATATCCATTATACAGGATTCAAATGAGAGCACACTAATCGGGGTTTCTTTGGTTGATCCTCTCTTTGGATCAACTTCATGTACATATATCCCTGCTATAGCACTGGTCGCTCAATCAGTCCCTGCTTCAAAACGAGTGGCTTAATTAGTCCTGCTTCAGCACAGGTGGCTCAATCAGAGGCTCAGTCGACTGAGCCTCTGATTGAGCCACCTGTGCCGATATCCTGAAAACCTGACCTGTTGGGGGGGGGGGGCTTGAGGACTGGAGTTAAGCCCCCTTGCTTAAGAATATGTAAATTGTTGGTTTTAGCCCTATAATTGGCATTTTTATTTAATTGAATACCACAGTTACTGGAGAAGCCAACAATTTGATTTGTATTGCATGGCAAGACTTCCATCTCTGCACCATGCAGGTGTTAATAAAGAGGAAAATAGCCGCATATAGAACAAAACAGCAGATAACTGAAACCAGATCTATTCTGCTATTCAGTGTTTGTGTGGACATATATTAGAATTGCATCATATTATCATTACATTGTCATTACAGGTAACACGATCTCTTTTATCTGGCGTATAATGCTGTATAAGGTGTCCCTGGGAATGAAGTAACATGCTTTCACATACAGCCTGCAAGGCTTATAGCCTGAAAAACAAAGAAGACCAATATACATGTTTGTTTTGGATTTCCTAGTACTAGACAAAATAATAGGAATTTTCTCTATAAAACTTCTAGTGCAAACTGTACAGAACGGAGATGTAAATGGGAATGCTGAATCTGACACAAAGAAATTCCAATTCAAGGTCTCAAAGGAGCAATCCAAGCAATATCCTACGTGTGCTTTTAAATAAATCAGTTCTGTAGTATTAGATAATACTTACCACCCTTTTTTTTTTATTTTAAAATGCAACTCGATGCCATTTTTCATTTTTAATATACTGAGCATCCTTTGATTTCTACAGCAGGTTTTTATCCCACCTCCCCAGCAGTGCAAGATATTTGTAACACTTTCCTGTTTGTGATCACTTGTTGCTAATATTCCCAGCAGTTTGAGCTGCAAACTGTAACAATAGATAATGTTACCTTAGTAATATAAGAATACATTGTAGCTGCTGAGTTACACTGATTAAAGGATTGATTTGAAACTGAAAGGCGGCTATTTAGTGAACCCTGGGAAACATGATTTTGCTGATCGATCACCGGAGAACCAATCGATCGGCAACTTAGGTAATTTGTTTTCAATAAAGGTAATCAAATGCTGCATATATAAAACATGTATTTTTTAAGATGTTTGGATTGCCTCTTTAATTACAGTAGTTCCACTGTTAATAATCAAACTCAGTCAAACTTTGTGTTAGGAGAGGGCTGGGCAAGTCCAGTCCTCAAAGGCCACCAACAGGTCAGGTTTTAAGGATATCCCTGCTTCAGCACAGGTGGCTCAATCGTGAGTGGCTCAGTCGAAGAATGTTGGTGGCCCTTGAGGACTTTCCGTGGTTCCCTCTCCACCATGCAGTGTGGGGATCACCTCCAGCAGTATCTCCGGCGCGACACGTCACTTCCGGTAGGAGTAAGGCCTTGGCCATGTTTGGCGCTTGCTCGCTCTCGCTTGCTGCCGCTCGCTCTACCAGGAGCTTTTTGCTGTCCTTACAGAGGAGACAGCAAGCGCTTGGGAGGCGGGTATCACTGTGTGTGTGTGTGTCACTTGGTAGCTGTCAGTGTGTGTGTGTCACTGGGGAACATGTGTGTGTGTGTGTGTGTGTGTGTGTGTGTGTGTGTGTGTGTGTGTGTGTGTGTGTGCGTGCGTGCGTGCGTGCGTGAGTACGTGTGTGTGTGTGTGTGTGTGTGTGTATATTATATAATATTTTAAAAATTAAAAAAAAAGACATGTTGTGAGAATAAATTATTTATTAACATTGTGCAACTTTGATAAATATATTCACGCACGCACGCACGCACACACACACGCGCACACACACACACACACACACACGCACGCACGCACGCACACACACACACACACACACACACACACAAAGGCACACACACACACACAAAGGCACACACACACACACATGCATACACTCACACATGCATGCATACACACACATGCATACACATGCACACACACACATGCATACACACACACACACATGCATACACAAACACATGCATACACATACACACACATGCATACACACATGCATACACACACACACACACACACACACACACACACACACACACGCATACACACATGCATACACACACACACACACATGCATAAGCACACACATGCATACACACACACACACATGCACACACACACACGCACACACACACACACACACACACGCACGCACACACACACACACACATGCACGCACACGCACACGCACATGCACACACACACACACACACACACACACAATGCACAAACACACACACACACACACAATGCACAAACACACACATACACAGACACACACACACACACACAGGAGACATGGATCGGGACAGAAGGGGGGCAGGAATCGGGCAGAAGGGGGGCAGGGATCGGGCAGAAGGGGGACAGACCGTCAGGGGGCGGGCCGGGAGCGGGCGCGTCACTGGCCGGGGGCGGGCCAGTGACGTCACGGAGCTGGTTCGCCCTCATTGGGCGAACCGCTCACGTGACCGGCCTGTCTCGCCGGCAAGCGGGGGAATTTTAAATTCCCCTAAGACCTGCGCTTCCGCAAGCGCGCGGAAGCGCAGGTGAGCCCCTACTAAAGCCGCTCTAATTGCGGCTGTAGGGGCTCAGTGCTGAGCGGGAGCGCGCGTCAGCACGCTTCCGCAAGCACGCAGGGAACATGTCCGGGGCCTAACTCCTGACGAAGCCAGCCATTCCATTGGTGAAACGCGTAGAGTGGACCCGCCTAGGAAGTGAGAGGATTGGTGCTGCGAGCTGTCAATCCTGTGCCGGACCGGAAGTGACGCGACGGAGCTGATCGTGCCTACCGGAGATACTGCTGGAGGTGATCCCCACACTGCATGGTGGAGAGGGAACCACGGAAAGTCTGTGACACAGCAACTTCGGGACGTCGGCGGTGCGGTGAGCTGCGGCAACCATCTTTAACACTCCTATTCACTTGTTAATTGATAAACGCTATTATTGTATTTTAACCTTGTAAGTGCACATTTTTTAGTATTCCATAAAATTACCTTTATACCATTGATCTGCACCATGGAGGTTTTTCTTTATCTCTCCATGTACATTCGCACCTGATATCCAAGTCCTAGCTGCTTCCTGTCTGTGTCCAGAAAGACTCATCAGATTCCACCTATCCTGTCACTGCTTTTACCCTACTGAAATCTTGGAGTAGGCAGCACATAAGAGCCAAGCTTTAAATACAAGTTTCACCATTGTACTTTATTGTCTGCACTTAGTGTGTTTTTCTTGTTGTTTTTTCCCACATGCTCCCCCTGGGTTGAGAGAAAGTGAACCAATAGCAACAACATGTCCTCCATTTTGCTGTTGTTTTTGTTTTTTGACCTACAGCTTTTGCCTCTACGGTCTAATTCTCCTTACCTGGATGATCATTCCGGCACAACTTCTGTTTGTAAAAAGTCTTAATTGCCTCATTTGGAAATGTTATGTTTAACCTCAGGAAATGGGGCTAGAGACATTGCAAACAACGTAGTTTCAATCAGTCCCATATTATAAAGTCCAGCCTTATCCGTTTCCTTGCCCTGTCATCTTGATCTGGTTTGGATGTCGGGACATTTCAGTTGGCCTTGGAGTTTAGCGGGGGGAAGGAGAGTCTGCCAGCCGATGTGTTAGAGACACTGAAAGTTTTCATTTTAACTCCTTAATGAGACTGACCTTTGACCCACGCTGATGAGTTCCATACCTGGGTTAGTGTGCTTTTCAAAATCGTTTGACGCCAGTTACAACTCTGACAGGGATATAACTAATGAAGCCTTGGTTTAAAATAATGATCTGCAATTGCACGTTGTTTGTGGGGGAAATCAAACTCGTATAAACGTGCCACTGATTCTTTTTGAATTATTTAAAAAAAAAAATCTGATGAAACTGTAGAATAAATTATTTTAAAAATCTCCTTTGCATGCATTGCACATTATGGTAGTTGGATAGCATTCCATTTGTTGTTTAACTCAGACGAGAATCAATTGGACTGTACTTAGAAAGCCCTTGCAAAATGTGTGGCATAATGCATTATTCCATTATTCCATTACTTGGCAATGCACAATAATAACTCTTCTTGTGTGGTCAGTGTTCTGCGCTCCTTTTATGATTATCGATTGCGTTTTAAAGTTAGAACAGTAAAAAGAGGACAAACCCGTTGTCAATAAATATGAGCTGTCGTGCGTAGCAGATTTGCCAATAAAACGTAATACATGACATAGTTATTCAAGGCAATTAGTGCTCAGTAAGCCTGCAGGAAATGGGAGGTCTACCACTTGACAGTGACTTACAGATAACACAACGTAACCCAGGACATCACAGAGTTTGCATGAGAGTCAATGGCAACGTTGGCACAAAATATATCAATCTATCCCCACGTATCACACTGGAACAGGGGTGGCCAACTCCAGTCCTCAAGGGCAACCAAAAGGCCAGGTACAGGCATACCCCGCATTAACGTACGCAATGGGACCGGAGCATGTATGTAAAGCGAAAATGTACTTACAGTGAAGCACTCCCTTTTTCCCACTTATCGATGCATGTACTGTACTGCAATCGTCATATACGTGTATAACTGATGTAAATAACGCATGTGTAACAGGCTTTATAGTCTCCCCGCTTGCGCACAGCTCCGTTACACGTAGGGAGCCGATATTGCTGTTCAGGACGTGCTGCCAGGCGCATGCGTGAGCTGCCGTTTGACTATTGGGCGATATGTCCTTACTCGCAAGTGTTCTTAAAGTGAGTGTCCTTAAACCGGGGTATGCCTGTATTCGGGATATTCCTGCTTCAGCACAGGTAGCTCAATCTTTGACTGAGCCACCTGTGCTGAAGCAGGGATATCTTAAAACCTGACCTGTTGGTGGCCCTTGAGGACTGGAGTTGGCCATCCCCTGCACTAGAGGGAACAATGCAAGCAGCTACATGTGTAGGTACTGAATGGGTTAATCCATTGCTACTTCTGTGGAAACCAAGCATCGCGAACCACTTCTCAAAGTGGAATTGAGACTACCCTTGAAATTGTCTTATTCCCAATAATTTGGGACATTTTTGCATTCCACTTGAAAGGACGGGAAAAACAATGACAGTGTAACAAGAATGCATCTTTGGGATGACCTATATTAAGCAATAATAGAGTATAAATGAAATAAAGTGCACATGTGCCCAAAGTGAAATCTGTATTTTAACTGAACGGGGTGTATTAGCAAATAAAAAGTGGGCAATTGGCATATGTGCCAAGAATTTACCAACTGGAGGTTTAAGTATTGAAACATTTTTTATAAGTTCTGTAAAAAAAAACACAAAAAACAAGCAATGCATTTGGTGCACTATTTTCTGAACATAATCAGTCTAAATTCTGGATATAAATTTACACAGTCAGGTCCAAAATTATAATAGTATTATTCTTGGCTGCAAGCATGGCTTTTCAAAATCATTCACCTATCCAGGAGGGCAAAACATAACATTTGTAAGCCAAGAATGTGCTCGTTCTCACTTTGAATTACTCGGGTTGAAACGAAAAACAAATCTGAGCCTCTCTATGCCCCAAATATGCCTGGGCAAAAGTCATCAAAGAAATGACCGCCCATATGGCGTCTGCCATGTTTTTCCTCCTCAATGGTAATTAATGCACAAACAGAATTTAGTTCACTCTAAAAAAATAAGTGTCTGTGTGACCAAACTCTTTCTGGCCAAAGTTTGTGTATCACGGCATGATCCGTTTTAGTTTTAATATTTTAGCATTAAAAATAATACCGTATTTGTCCAATTATAGGGCGACCCTGAATATAAGGCGACCCCCTAATTTTAGTAGTAGCTGGAAAGAATTTTTTTACACACATAAACATATTCTGTCTCTCTGTCTCTCTGTCCCTCTGTCCCTCTGTCCCTCTGTCCCCCCCCCCCCCTCTCCCTCTTCCCTCTTTCCCCCTGTCCCCCTACCCCAGGGGTGGGGAACGTCAGGCCCGAGGGCCGTATAAAGCCCTTGAAATCATTTGGTCTGGCCCTGCTAAGGCTACTGCTATAACCGGGGTCGCGCTAATTTAAAAAAAAATGGCCGCCGTGCGTCCGATCGGGAGGAGGGAGGAGGTGGTGTGAGGCTCCGGCAGCCCTACACGATCCCCAACAGCCACCGTACTAGCCCCAGCAATCCCCCAGCAGCCACCGTACTTCCCCCGCACTCCCCCCGCAGCAGTCCCCGCACTTTTCCCATGCTTCTCCAGCAGTTCCCCCCGCACTTACCCCAGCATCCGCCCTACACGATCCCCCCAGCAGCTGCAGCAACTACCAGAGGTAGGGGGGCAGGGTTCTGTGTGCCTACATTCCTGCCGTGTGCCTGCCTGTCTGTGTCTGTATGGCCCGCGAATGATGTTATAAATATCCAAATGGCCCTTGGCAGAAAAAAGGTTCCCCACCCCTGCCCTACCCTCTCACCACTCTCACAGCTCACACAGCTCCCGATCCAGCCAGCAAGTTGCTGTTAAGGAGCCCGGAAGAGGAAGATTGCTGGGCCAAATGTCTCGGCTCTTGCCCCTATCGGCGACCCTGAGCAGGCCCCCCAAGAGCACGGGTCCCCGAGCTATAGCTACGCCCCTGAATAGCACCAATTTATGATCCTGCCCAAAAATATGTCCTGTGTAAGACTTCTGTAGACATTTTATCATATATTTTTGTTTTATTGTGTGGGCAAGATATTAACAATTCAAATGTTGACACTTTATATAGAGAGAGGGAGAAGAAAAGAGAGAGATCTTTTGATTGGTAAACCCAAATATGAGCTGTGTATATATTAAATTGGCACTTTGCTAGTGTTCGTAGCGGCTGAGGTATCTCTTAAACTTGACTATATTGACCATACATAGCTCACTTAGATATTACAGTGATATTAGTCACAGGCAATAGTCTGGTCTATTCCTTTGAAGCTAGACAACAGGATTATATACATCCATCATTAGCAGCATCTGTATCAGCCGCACATACTCATCAGTTACCCTCATGTGTTAATTTTATTGATTTTAAACGAGTGTATTTATTTTATGATGTATTAAAGTTTAGTCTTAGTTGTATATCTATCATACAAATACCTAATACAGTCAGGTGTTTGTGCTTACACATTCAACCTAGCACCCACCTGTCAGGCCATCCTCTTCCCTAGACATGATGAACAAGTTTTAGTAAGATATTTTGTTGAGATACCTCAGCCGGTACGAACACTAGCAAAGTGCCCATTTAATATACACAGCGGCTCATATTTGAGATTTCTTAGTAGTGCACCAATCAAAAGGATATCTCTCTTCTTCTACCTCTCTCTATATAGCAAGCTTCCTAGGAAGCGAATATCCTTAGGTAGCACCCCACAGGTTAACAAAAAGGAGAAGTTCACCCGCTCTGCCAAATAAATGTATGTGCAGGGGTGCACAGAGGTTGAAACAAACACATGGACAAACAAATGTGGAGGTTGTTGAAAAAGATACAGAAACCCCCTAGAACCCCCTAAAGTGCCCTCTCCTGCTGGGCATGTCGGTACTATTAGAAGTAGACTTTGCGACTGGTCCTTGAGACTTGTTAAATCATATGTTAAGAACATTCATATGAAATCCCTTTAGTAAGCAGTGGAGAATAATTTGAACCTTAAAATATTTTATTAGTCTTAAATATTTATTTTTTTAAATAATGTCTCTGCTTCAGCACAGGTGGCTCAATCAGTGGCTCAGTCGAAGATTGGGCCACCTGTGCTGAAGCAGGGATATCTTGAAAACCTGACCTGTTGGTAGCTCTTGAGGACGGGAGTAGTCTACCCCTGTGTTACACTGTATCTGCATAAATCACATGCTACATCACATGGTGCAAAACAGGTGCCAACAGCTTCACATAAATTCTGTGAGATGGCTAGCCCGAAAGTAGATTCATACAGTAGGTGGAGGGAAGAGGGTAAAGGAAATGAGAAAGTGCAGCATATATTGCGCTCCAGAGCTATGGTGCATTAAAGAGGCAATCCAAGCAGGCGATTAATTTTTTTGCTAAAATTTCTTCTTTTTATTTTTACATAGGATTGAAGCAGGGGGTCTCTGGAGCTCAACTCCATTAATTTCAGCTCCGGGGACCCCCTGCTTCCGGAGATACTTACCTCCATACGAGTGCCGGTAGCCACTCGGCTAGCAGGGATCACGGAGTTTCAAAGCTCCCGCGCCTTGCGGTCCAATAGGAGGCCGTGATGTCATCAGGTGAGGCTTCCTATTGGCCCAATGTGACGCGGGATCTTTAAACTTTGCAGAGATACCGGCACCCCTTTCAGAGGTGTGTATATCGTGAAGAAAGGGGTCACAGGAGCTGAAATGAAGGAGGTTCAGCTCCGGAGATCCCGTGCTTCAAACATGTTAAAAAATTATACTAAAAAGAATCATATTATTTGCTTCTTTAAAGGAGAAGCGTTACAGAAGAAATAGTTTAGTAGACATTGCTAGAGCAGAGCAGAGCACATGCTCAGTGGGCAAAATAATAACACTTTATGAGACAAACTAATTTAGGTACCTGGGGGGAATGCTGCTTCACCATAACCTCGGGTGTTCACAGCTGGGGTGTTCTGCCAACACTGCCATCAATATCACAAAATCCCAAAGTACGGGCAACTCCAACATGCAACAATATAGTGCGATTAACCTATCAGTGCAAGCACAGCACATGATGGAAGTGCCATGTTGGCACCAAACCGCTTATCATGATGAATGTTTGCATGTTGGTGTTGCCTATCCTTTTGTTACATTTTGGGCAGGGCATGATGGCACGGTAATATGATCCACTCGATGCAATCCACTGTATTTCCAAAGGATGGAACGGGTTTGGTATAAAGTCTTAAACTTGGTCTTGGATACATTGTACAGGTCTGGGACATGTAGGAAAGAGGGTGATACTGTGAGGCAGTCATGAGAAAAGACCGGGGAAGAGGTCTAGTACGGGGTGATAAACTTGTGAGGCGCTGAGAACATTTTCTTTCACATACATGTGATACATCTTAGTATTAGAGATGGACAAAAAATGTGGATTTGGATCCTCCTCGGAGGGACTGGTTCCTTTGGTCTGCGGCTGTCCGCGGATCAGTCTCAAAAAGGGCGATCAGCCTTCTTCCAGATTTTTTTTTCTACCACTGATAATCCGCGGTCAGATTGTTAAGAATCCGTATTCAGATCAAATCCGAGGGGGAGAAGGAGAGCGACCGAGCAGACTTTTAACAATCCATCATGCGGATTTTGGATTCAATATGGAATCTAAGTATGGATTCTTACAAATCCCCCCAGGATTGTATCCAATGGCGTATTCGGATGAATCCGCTCAGATTTTTTTAGTACCCAATCAGCAGATGGATTTTGGTAGAGGGGACGGAGGGGGTCTAAAAACTGAGACATTCTGGGAAATGGATTTGGACTGGTTTGCACATCTCTACTTATTATAATATGCGCACCATGTAACTCCTCCTAACACGCCCAACATCACAAGCTGTGGAAAATTAGGAGCAACATGCTTTGATACATAGGGTCAGGATGAACATACCCTGGGTTTTGCACTAAATTGCCATGATATATAGACCCCATAGGGTACACGTATAAGGGCAAAACATGCATCAGAGAAAAAAAATATCCAGTTACTGGTTTCCTGCATATTTAAGGGAAAAAATATATAACTAACGTTCTGATGCAAGCTGCATGACTGCCTAGGTCCTGGTGGATTCTTGTATCATAGCATCCTGCTTACCCAATATTATTATTTGTATGCAACTTATTGTGCTCTCAAACCTAGAATTCACTGCACACAGCAACAAAAGAAATTCCACAAGTACTCCCAGTCCATTAGAAAAAATAATCTTTCATGAACCTATTGCAGTGATAATAAATGCATGCTGTACAATTCACTGATGTCCCTATGGAACATACATGTCCAATGTCAGTTTCCTTTAATATAATTTACTTCTTACAAACCCAACTAAAGTGTTTAAACATTTACTAAGGTTGTCATAAACACTTCCTCTATATTTGATCAAATTCAACTCTACACTTAATAAAGTTAACTGTAGTTATTTAATTTGGAAACACAAAGACCAGAACTAAAAAATGTATAGCATTATAAATCTAGTTACTGTGATGTAGCATTCATGCACTGGGAGAGTATCTCTAGTATCAAACTAGGATAACAGAAGAACTGGAGTGTATCCATCTTTTGCTGAATGAGGGTTTTTATCAGATGTACCAGTCTTAACCCCATTGCTGCCAAAAGGTCTGACAACCTCCTCTCTGACACCAAAGAGGTTGTGGCTTTTATCTAAGGCAGGGGTGGCCAACTCCAGTCCTCAAGAGTTACCAACAGGTCAGGTTTTCAGGATATCCCTGCTTCAGCACAGGTGGCCCAATCAGTGGCTCAGTCAAAGACTCACTCAGAATATTTCATAAAACACAAACAATTAAGTGATATTAATATATACAGTGAATAACAAATTACGTATGCTATTCACTGTATATATTAATATCACTTATTTGTTCGTTTCATTATATATTCTGACAATTTTAAAATATACCTAATAAAGGTTAAATATTAATAAACCTGTCATTACAAACTTAGTGTAAATGAGAGTGCAGCATACAGAGACCTAAATTCCTTTTGCTCTTTATCTCTTAAAATATTCCTGTTTTGCACCTCTATTACAAGTGATGTGAATAAATTACCTGCTGAGCTAGGAGAGCTTCTGGAAACTATAAATGAAGCAGGGATATCCTGAAAACCTGACCTGTTGGTAACTCTTGCGGACTGGAGTTTGCCACCCCTGATCTAAGTCATGCCTATTTACAGTATGATGTTATGTGAAATGATATACAATATAATGACTATGTAAAGTATTACATAAACAGTATAATTAAGTGAGCACACGGATAGTCTAATGTATCAAACGTGATAAAAACAGCAAAGGAAAGAAAAGTTTTCTTTAAGCTTGTACGGTCTCTGAGATGCATAATATTAATATTAGACTACAGTATATTGTGGGCTATATATCTCACGTATTGGAGCTGTGAAGGATATTGAAGGAAAAACAGTTGGAGATATATATATATATATATATATATATATATATATATATATATATATATATATACTGTATATATATATACAGCTCAACCCCCTTATAACGCTGTGCTTGGGGTCCAAAGAATCACATTGTGTTATAAGCGGATCAGGTTAGAAATAATGTACAATTGTATGCATTGTACAATAAAGTATATAAGAAACCAATAAACGTGTTATAAACTATTCATAAATACGAAAATTGGGAGCCACGTTTGCATCGCGTTATAAGGTGATTCACGTTGTAACGGGGTTGAGCTGAATATATATATATATATATATATATATATATATATATTCAGAAACCCATCGTTTGCATTTTATTCTTCTCCCCAAAATGTGTTCATACCATCGCTAGTTTGAATACAATTGTTATTTTATTTTTAAGTTAACAGTAATAGACATCATGGGACGTTGGTTTTCTGTTGCCCCGGGGTGGTCGGTTTCAAGCTGCCCATTCTGCTTCAAGTACTTCACATTTTTGTTCCGTTTTTGCAGTTTCACACGAGGTTGTCTTTAAAAGAGTCTCACTGTTCAGAAGTGTATCTTGAGAAAGGTTCTGCAATGTGACCCAAATGTTGATCCCGTGGAATAAATGTGAGACTGCCTGACTTTCATATATATATTCCTGCTGATACAGGTTTACCGTGACGTGTTTGTAGGCTTAAAAATGTTTGGCCAAAGTATTGAACTAAATTACCCATGCTTAAGACGAAAGAATATAGATCAAGCACATATAAATGTACTAAATACTTTGTCATTTTGGATGTAGCATTGGTTACTTTCTTGTCATTTGGTGTGTGTGTGTGTGTGTGTGTGTGTGTGTGTGTGTGTGTGTGTGTGTGTGTGTGTGTGTGTGTGTGTGTGTGTGTGTGTGTGTGTGTGTGTGTGTGTGTGTGTGTGTGTGTGTGTGTGTGTATCAAAGGGATAAGCACACCAAAATTATCCAAAAATTTATTTTATTGGCCCAACGTTTCGCCTTTATAAGGCTCCAGGGGCCTAGCCAAAGCGTTGGGCCAATAAAATACCTTTTTGCATATTTATGGTGTGCCTATCCCTTTGTTATTTTTGGACAGTGCCTTATAGGTTCTCTGATAGCAACACCCTCTCCAGTAGTCTGGTCCATGCTATTTAAGTGTGTGCCCCAATCCCTTCACATTATTATATATAGATATATATAATGTATGGAAACAAATAATATGTATTCAATTTCTAGAAGACATTGCAATTCAAAAACTCTCAATGCATTTGGACAAACTATAACATGTGTAATATACTTTGATGTTATTAGAACTTTTGACGGTTGGAGACTGTATGGCTCTGTCCATTGGCACCAAGGTACAGAACCTTTCACCTCTAGGTCACCAGTTCAGGTCTCTGTCAGGTCAGTAGTAACCAAAAACAATTACCATCTGAAAGTTGTTTGGAGGCCCGAGTGGATTATTTCTAATCTAGACCTCATGTGTCCACATCACTAAACCACAATCTATATTGGCAGTGTCAGGAAAGAAAATAAGGATCAATTGGCCATTAATGCTACATTACACTCAATGCTCATATCTCAGCAAATCAGAAAGGTATGCTGGTTTATATATTATCACTGTGTATGTTGTTTCTATCATGCAAACCAATGCTACTGCTCTTCATCTAATGCAAAGCAGTTGTTTGCACAAGCAGACAAATTGCACAGATGGGAAAAGATGTAATATGCCAGCATGAAATAAAACCATAAATGTACACTCTGTATACTTGGGGGTCAATATTTCCCACTCTCACGTCGCTGTAAAGAGTTGTAGGGGTTCATTTGCTTAGGTGCGATAAGCTATTACTGAGCAGCAGTCAATGGCTGAGAATGATGATCAGTCTAAGATTTTAGTAAATAGTCCCTTAAACTTTTACAATACAAACCAAAATCAGGCACTGCGATAAAGTTATGCTATATATTTTATGTTTCGTATTAAGTTATCTGATGTTATAAGAGCCACTACTTTTTGAATACCTTGTGAACAATGCTTATTAGGTTAAACCGGATGTTGTGTGGGATTGAGGGAGAGTGCTTTTGAAAATGTAATTTAGAAAGAGGTGTTGAGTTGCTGTCAGCAAATGTTTATAAAAAGTTATAAAATAGTCTAAAGAAAACACATAGAATAACAATGAATGACAGAGCAGAGGGCAAAGTGACAAGGAAACTGAGAAGATAGACTTCCAAGTCCTTTCCTGAAAGTGCCCGGATCTTGAGGATAGTGCAACATTGGCTGACAAAAGTGCCTTTGTGTAGTGACATTGGAGATGAAGGCAAGCTCAGCAGACCCAAAGGAAACAGGCCAAGTCTTATACTTGAGACCCCATGGAGAACGTTGTATTATATGAGCTGCAGACAAGTAGTATGCATGTGATGCCAAATGAAAGACCACCAAATGTTGGCAATGTCAGATGCGAGCAGCCCAGATGTTGTGCTAGTTTGGGGACTAGCTAACTACTGCAATCTAACACCTTCAGTCTGTAACACATTGCGTTGAAGGCCCCCTCCATGGCCGAGAATGGGCGAAATGTGAAATTACCTGAACTGAGATTTATTTATGCAAATGATGAATAGGCCGAGTTTATAGTTGGGGCGACGGCGACGCGGCAGTGTGATTTCAGCCGTCGCCGTCCCTAGAGCGATTCCTGCACTCTGGTGCAGGAGACCAGAGATCGCGACTGGGGGGCGTGGTGGAGGTGTGGCCTTCAGCAGTTCACCCTCATTGGCTGAACCGCTCACGTGCCCGTGACATCACCCCTCGATCGCTGGAAATATGAAAATCGTCTGGCTTCCGGCGATCGCGACGGCTGACGCCACGCGGTCACCGTCGTGGTCGTGCCCACTATGGGCACCCGCGACGGACAACATTTACTTGCTACGGCGCTGCGCAACGTCGCAGTTGCCGGTGCAAGTACTATAAACTCGACCATATATAGGTGGACTCAATAATATGGTACTCAGTATTTTACTGCAGCTCTAAAATGTGATGTTTTAACCCGTTGTGTATTACTTCTGTGCAGATTATTACATCAACATTGGAAACAAAAGATTGACTTTTTAACATGAAAGATACAATTAGCATAATTTGCTTTGGATCTGTTATATTTGCTGCCTTGTACCACTAAGCTTACAGAAATAAGATAACTTACTAGGGTAATTTATTGTACTTCTCTAACATTAACTAACATTGTAAAAGTTATACATTTCTTTAGAGAAAGACTAGAAACTGATGATTTTTTAGAAAAAATACTTTCTTGTGTCCAATAACACAAAATGCCTTCTTCACAAAGTGGCAGTAGCTTAAAACCCATTGCCTTTAGCAAATACACAAATCATCAAGATGACACAATTTGCTCCATAACAAAAAGCAAAAATTGTCTTTTGTGTTTATTTGCACTGGCAGCAAATGCATGAAATGTGTTAACGTTGTTTCTTATATTTCAAGCATATCAAACAGAAGCAGAGGTTAACACCACCTAAACCTCTGATGCTAAGGAAGGAAAACTGTATCAATTATAGATGCACATTTTGACACATCTCGATATGATATTGTAATGACTATCTTCTCCACAAACCCCTCCTATTCCCCTCCCCAAAACCCTTGCTAATCCAAGTGGAGCAAAACTGACTCAAAGCACCAAGACACAAGTAGCTCAGAGTTTAAATGAAGTCTTGCATCATGTTTGGAACAATGCAGTTTACGATGCTTGAGCACTGGTGGATTTATGTATAAACTACCTAAGCTGCAGCTTAGGGCTTTGCAATTTAAGGGGTCTAAGATTTTTGTTTGTTTCAAATACTTATAATATATTTGAGGGGCCCAGCAAACCCAAAGAGTCTATTCACGTTAAAAAATAAATTAGAGTCAAATCAATAGTGGTCGGAATCTTTAGTAACAAAAGTTGAATGCACATTAAAAGCAACCTGTGTCATGTTAAGAAAAGACGGGCAACAGTGACTCAACATTTCGCAGAAGAACATAATGGTTTAGTTATTTCTTTCCTTCGACTTCATATCCACAGTCCCTGTTTTCTTTCAGCCCTAGGAATGGACTCTCATACACCTTTCAATTGTGAGGAGAACTCCAAACAGTTTCCAGTATTTATCCTGCCCACAATATTTGTTTCATTTTTTTTTTTATATTGTCCTCATCTTTATCATAGCGTAGGGCCGCGCAAAGTCTTAATCTGGCACTGGGCTTGATAACTATCTTATCACAGGGGGTTTCAACTCCATTCCTCAAGAGCCCCCAACGGTCAGGGATATCTTGAAAACCTGACCTGTTGGAGGGTCTTGAGAGCCCCTGTCTTATCATGCACAGTGTAACTAGCACCTTATTGTACGATTTTGGGAATGGAGTCCATAGTGAGTATGTGCCAAATTCACCGATTGGGCTGTTTTGTCATTAAAAAAGATGGTAGAAGTGTCCTTTATTATGTCTCCCTTAACAGTAACAGATTTGGTTAATTGTTGTTTTTTATTTGTGCTGGCTCAAGTCAAGTAATATAGCGAAGGATTATATACCGTGATTCAAGGAATTATTAAATATTTACTAAAGTCACATAATAACTTTATTGCATATAGCGCTTTTGTCCCAACGGGACTCAAAGTGCTTCACAATTACAGTACAGCGCGCGATACGCAGCACATAGGATTGTTACAGACACTGTCCCTGCCCGGATGAGTTTACAATCTATGTTTTTGGTGCCTGAGGCACAGGGAGATAAAGTGACTTGCCCAAGGTCACAAGGAGCCAACACCAGGAATTGAACCAGGCTCCCCAGATTAAAACTCAATGTTGTTGTGTACAGAACGAGTGTCTTTACTCACTGAGCCGCTCCTTCGCCCTTATGCATCAGTGTTAGTGTCTCCGGCCACCCTTTGAGTGCCCATGAAGTATCTTTAATGCCATGAGGGCCAGCACTCAAGGGGCCTATTGATGTACAGGATATGTCATGCTTAAAATACATATATATAAACCAAGTATCATCTGCAGATTATAGTATTGGCAGATATACCCTGCTCAAGCGAATGAAGAGGGATTAATACCCCAAACAGTATAAGGGAAGGGTGGTGCTCACAGGGAATAAATAATAGACTAAGTGAGAGGAAAGAAAGAATCCCCATATTGTGGCACTTAGAGAGTGCACCCAAACTAAAACTTAATATTTATTGATTAATCTTAAAATGATAACTGTTTGGAATAACCATAGATGCAGGACAAATTGTTATTAAAATTAATAAAAAACCGGAGAGGTGGGGTAGTACATAGGGGGATTATATATAAACCCTATTGTCAGTCTATTAACCCTTGAAAGGTTTGTAAGTGTTTAGAGAAGTATCACACAGGTAAGTAAGGTGAGGATAGTATTATATCCCTGATCCCTTGTGGGAGCAACCATAAGCTTACACAGGAGAGAATGAATATAGCTATACAGATAGATACATATGTTCAGGGAAGCTATAGAAATAGCCCCAAGTCTATCTAAGTAGCTGATCTCTAACTCAATGTATTCAGACACAAACTCCTTATTAAACATTGACTGACACTAAAGTCTGGGTGCTGTTGCTGCCCACGAATGCAGTCTACGAAGCACCCAGACGGTACACAGGCCCTCACCACTCCGACAAGCCGACGTCACGTGAGGGTGACGTCAGACGTACCCTACGTACGTTTCACCGTGACGGGCTTCATCGGGGGCCTTTTATTAATTTTAATAACAATTTGTCCTGCATCTATGGTTATTCCAAACAGTTATCATTTTAAGATTAATCAATAAATATTAAGTTTTAGTTTGGGTGCACTCTCTAAGTGCCACAATAAAGGGATTCTTTCTTTCCTCTCACTTATGCTTAAAATACTCCTTTTCTAAGGAGCGATTGCACTCACCTCTTCAAGAGAGGCAAAGATCACATAATCGGGGGCCTGCCAGAGACCACAAGATCGCTACCACGTGTAATCACATGATCACGATCTGGAACCGGAGGGTCCCCCCCGACTTCCGGGTTCTTAACATATTTGTAGATTTTTTTGTGTTGGTGTTTGACATAAAATATCTACAAATATAGCTGCGGGGTCACCAATAGAAAGTCACAACGTCATCTCTCAATATTGTGTGACTGGGTAAGTATTCTTGGACAACATATTGACCAGCGGCCTTTATTGGTCAGAGCCTTGTGTACTTAATAATCTTCCGTTTGTGGTGGAGGTACATGGCAAACATATTATAAAGATGTGTATTAATGTCTAGTGAAGAATAAATTCTTAGAGGAACAGTTATGTAAATTGGCACTATTGCTAGGATAATTGGCAATAGAGTATCCCATACTGTTATACTTTGAGTAATATGAGAGTTGTAATAAATTGAACTTTTTCAGGTTGGGCTAAAGTTGTAAGTGGAGCACCTCAGGGATCGGTACTGGGACCCCTGCTTTTTAACTTGTTTATTAATGACCTTGAGGTTGGCATCGAGAGCAAAGTCTCCATCTTTGCTGATGATACTAAATTGTGTAAGGTAGTAGAATCAGAGCAGGATGTAATTTCTCTCCAGAAGGAATTGGAGAGACTGGAAACTTGGGCAAGTAAATGGCAGATGAGGTTTAATACAGATAAATGTAAGGTTATGCATTTGGGAAACAAGAATAAACAGGCAACTTACTAATTAAATGGGGTTAAATTAGGTGAATCCATGATGGAGAAGGATTTAGGAGTGCTTGCAGACAGCAGGCTTAGCAATAGTGCCAAAGTCATGCAGTAGTTGCAAAGGCAAACAAGATCTTATCTTGTATTAAACGGGAATGGATGGAAGGGAAGTAAACATAATGATGCCCCTTTATAAAGCATTAGTAAGACCACACCTCGAATATGGAGTACAATTTTGGGCACCACTCCTTAGAAAATACATTTTGAAACTAGAGAAGTGCAGAGAAGATTAATAAAGGGGATGGATAATCTGATTTATGAGGAGAGGCTAGTTAAATTAGATTTGTTTACATTAGAAAAGAGGCATCTAAGAGGGGATATGATAACTATATACAAATATATTCGGGGACAGTACAAGGAGCTTTTAAAAGAACTATTCATCCCAAGGGCAGTACAAATGACACAGGGTCATCCCTTAAGGTTGGAGGAAAAGAGATTTCACCAACAACAAAGGAAAAGGTTCTTTACAGTAAGGGCAGTTACAATGTGGAATTCATTACCCATGGAGACTGTGATGGCAGATACAATCGATATCTTCAAAAAAAGGTTGAACATAATTTAGAAAGGAAAGTTATTCAGGGATATACCAAATAAGTAAACATTGGAAAGAAGTTGATCCAGGGAGATTCTTGGGGTCAGGAACGAATTTATTTTTCCACTTATGAGATATCATTAGATGATATTTCACTGGGGTTTTGTGTTTGCCTTCCTCTGGATCAATATACTGTAAATACAAATATAGGATAACGTATCTGTCGTCTAAATGTAGCATGGGTTGAACATGATGGATGGATGTCTTTTTTCAACCTCATCTACTATGTAACGATGAAGAATAGGAATATGCTCTGCTCCCTAAGGCTTTGGTCCCGCTGCGTCCGGCGGCGCGCGCAGCCTCGTGCGCGCTACTCACCATCTGATGGTATCCTCCCGAGCAGGTCCCAGTCCCTCCTCCCTGCACGGCTCACTACACGCTGTGACGCGTCAGCCGCCAGGGGATGCAAGAGAATTGTAATCCCAAGCGGCGACGCGTCACGTGGTTTGGCTGTGAGCCAATGAGGAGAGGAGGAGGGGAGGCTTCGGGGAGCGGGGAGGAGAGGGGGGAAAGCAGCTGCAGCACCAAGGGAGCCCCCCTGCTCCCTCCCACAGACTCTCTCCTCATAATCTGTGTCTGCAGATGCACGGGGGGGAGGTGGGGGAGGTGGGGGAGGGAACCCCTGGCAATGAGGAGGGGAGGCTTCGGGGAGCGGGGAGGCTTCGGGGAGCAGGGAGGCTTCGGGGGGAGCGGGGAGGCTTCGGTGGAGCGGGGTGGGGGAGCGGGGAGGCGGGGGAGGGAACCCCTGGCACACAGTGTGATGGCCCCGCCCCCCGACATCATTGCCGCGCCCACCGACCCGTTTGACCACGCCCCTCGCTCCAGCTCCCTACAGATTGCAGATAGCGGTCAAGTGCCTCTCCACGCGCCGCATGTCTGCAGTGCGGGCGCGTGGTCTGAGGCAGCGGGGCCTTAGCCTAATAGAGGGAGCACAAGCAGGTCAAATAAGCCAGTCACGTAGCTACAAACAAGTACTCTTATTGTCTATTGTATAATATACGTAATTGTATGGATATATTTTGAAACATTTAAAATTAGTAGAAAGGTGCTATATGGTGTTATTTCAACTAAAAAAATGAAATGTGATAAAGTTTTCACAGTGGATTTTGTTGCTAAAGTATTGAATAAATAGTCATAGCATTAATGCAATTAGCTGGATCCACGTCCCATGTAAATATTTTGCTTTGCTTCACTTTGAATAATAATTTAACTTACAGATGTAAAAAAAAAAAAAAACCACTGAGAATACATTTTAGTTATGCAGTAATACTCACTTTACTGCGGGTGTCAAATTTACCTGGTCAGGACCAATTTGAAAAGCAATTTAGATAGATATTGTTTTCAGATATTGCAGGTATATTGTAGCCCAGCGGCTCCCAAACCTTGTTTACGTTGTGCACCCCCTGCTCGAAAATATTTGTTCCACGAACTCTAAATCTTATTGCCTACTGAGCAGACTATTCCAAACAAATCTGTTAGACCGATCCCAGGCAGTATAGTGTCTTGTGGGGGCAACACATGCTTAATAAAACCTCAAACTGCACCTCAGTGTGTGCAGGCAGCATGGGGGGTATATTGTAGCTGTCACTCACTACGGGACCTTCCAAAGTCACGCCCCATAATGCCTTGCCACTGTCGATGCAAAGCATTGTGGGGAATTACTTTGTAAGCTCCTGCTGCTCCACCGATGGAAAGGTGCAGTTTGGGGCCTTACTAAGTGCGCAGTCCCCACACGGATTCAGGAACCCACTATAACTGCTTGAGATCCGACATTACATATTTTGGGGAGTTTACCCCATGGAGACACCTCACAAACCCCTTGTTGGAAATCACTGTTGAAGCCAAATACAATTACAGACATTGGGGTCTATGTATAAAGGATAAAGGCAAAAGTAGAGCAATTCTTGGGCAAAAGAACGATTCCAGAAGAAGCTCTAGTGAAATGCGTAGAATCTAGTGAATCTGAGCAGAGAACGCGGGAATAGAGTTCTGGCAACCGGAGCGGCTGTGTCAAGCCACTTCCGCCCTCAGTTGAAACGTCACTGGAAGTGACGTAGGAATGCGAAACTGAAAACGCGTACCGGCAAAGATCGGCAACAGAGACACCACGGACCACCATTCGTTCAATGCACTTCAAGTGAAATGCGAGTGTATTTACACATCTTCTTATCACTTTACAATCTAGTTCTAGACATACTACACCATTCAAGTTTTTCTCTTCATTTTTGAGATGAACGGGGGAAGACCACTTCAGCATCTCTTCCAGACACATACTGAGGTCTATCACCACTGCTCCAATCAGAGAGAGATTGTATCTCTGATATGCCATAGCCCTAAGGAGAACTTGTGAGTGGAACTGATCTATCTACGCATAAGAATTCATCATTATAGTGGTTGCACTATTGTATCTTTCTTTTTTTTTCATATCCACGCTGTGAACTTCCTGTGCTCCCCTCACTTGCAGGACATCGCAAAAGAACAGCACAAGATATATCAAAGAAAAAAATCCTATTGATTTCAATGGGACATTTTTCTTTGATACATGTTGCTGAATTTTTGCTCCAGAATTGCTCCTTGATACACATGCCCCAATTTTTGAGGCAAATAATGTTGCCTTGATACACATGCCCCAATATATTTTTCTTCTAATTACACACCATTTGATTAACCACTTTACAAAGAAATCCCACTTTTTCTTCTGGGAGACCTGCACATCTCAAAGTATCATCAAAGCCTTTACTAGTAATAAATCACGTATGAACTCCTGTACACTCCCATCTTATCACAAAGGTGCAGGTATAGGAGTATCAGTATATATACATGTACTGTTCAATTCCTTTACATCCTTTAAACTTGCTCACACAGTTTTCAGAGCACAAGACACTTTTTTAATGTTTAGTTGGATTTTACAGTGTAGAGCCAGCTCCCTTGCAAACCTCCATTCTTTAAGACCTGACAGACTGTTTGTCAGTTAAACTCCCCTTGTCATGTATCCCGACCGCTGCCAACTCATGCACGGAGACCTTCACTTTTGCTGCTACCACTTGCACCCTGTGCAACCTTTGTCATTGATCACTGATCCAACCCAGTGCCCACATGTTCTTCAAATGCCTAAACAAGTAATGAGGTGGTTGTGGTGTAAAATTAAACTGTCAACTGTCAGCGATTGATAACCACAGTGAGAGCTGACCTAGAACACCTGCACCAGTGGCCGAGACAGGTGTGACGTTTGATCGTTGAAGCCTAGCAGTCAACCTGACCCAAAAGTGTCCCTGCGCGGATTCTGCGTATGACAAAGTTATCGCACTCTTCAGCACCGCGTTTCAATACATTGTTCATTATGCATGAGAGACACCAACTCCATCATCCTGCTCTCCGGTCATCTCTCACTTGATACCACATCTTGCTGGTTTCCTAACCATGACTGGCAATGTACCTGTACAAATAAATATAGCATATTCTCGCAGTGAGGTTTTAATGGCAACATTTTATAGCAACAATGTTTTACCTAAATGTTTTTCTTGGCAAGGGCATTCGCATCTGTCAGCACTCTGTCACCCCTGCATTTCCATTTTGTGCGAGTGTGCCAACTCTCATCGGGGGGCCATCCTTCCCCACCCCTGCAGTACACTGAACTAGAAATAACAGAAGGTATCATTTAAGGTACGTCTCGAGGATTAATTCGCCAGCATCTTGCTATGCTGCAGAGGTCAGCTGCTGATGTTTCTGTTCTTGTATCAGCAGTACAAATTGCTTGGGCGGTGCTGACAAGATAGGCAGCGCCGTGTGCAGAAGAATCTAACTTTCTATTCTTCTGTCGAGTGCAGAATGCTAGGGGAGATGTGGAGCTGGCACCGCGTGGGGTCTTACGTGGTCTCCCCCACTTCAAAGCAACTTGCTACAAGTTAATCCTGTTCTCTATTGTATGTTTATACCTTGCATTAAAGTGCGTGATATTTCTTTGTTTGATTAGGGTCAGATTTTGCAGAGCAGCTGAGGGGTCAGGTTCATAAATGTAGTAAGGTTGGGCAGTTTCACGTGGGTTTTGGTTCTAAACATTTTGGGGTGTTTTTGGTTCTGGCTTTGCCCTAATGCGATTACTTTGTTTTTTTGTTTTAGATTTTGTTTTTTACACCAAATTATGGGAAAAAAATTAAATGAGCAGGGAAAGGGTTAAATCACATGTTAAAGCACGAAAAATGCTTGAAACGTATGAAAACGTAAACACAATAAAGTAACTAAAATAAAACTTTCAAACTTTAAATAGAAATACCACTTGTGAGCACATTCACATGTCTCAGACAGGTCTGCAACCCTGCTTATCCCCATTATCTCTTAGCATACAATGTTTCCACTGCAGCCAGGGATTCTGGGTAGTGACATGCAAATGAACACAGTGTGCTTCTTGTCCATTTTAACATGGACCCCTATAAGCTTATGGCTGCCAATTTTAAAAGATATGTCAAGAAACACCTAGAGATGGACACTTGGCCTGGTGCTTAAAGCAGCAGTCCAAACTGTCGTTTTTTATTTTTATTTCCCCCCTTTAATATGTGCATCAATACAATCCACACAATGATAAGTAATTAGATAAGTTGCTGATTAATCCGTTCTCCTGTGATCGATCGGCGAAGATTCGGCTCGGGGGGTTCACAAAATGGCTGTCAGTGCAGCAGAAGAGGACCAAAGATACAAAGTTCTGTGGGGAGGATCATGTGACCAGGCAGTCGCTAGATACAATTGGTGTAGAGGGCAGGGCTCAAAAAGGTATGGGCCAGGGCCTGTTTCAGAAGAGGAAGGGGATGTGACTTTGTAAATGGTTGCTATAGAAACAAAAAATGCTTGTTACATTATAATATATTTTTTAAAAATCAGATTTGTTTTTTTTTTTAAATGCTACAAGTATTTTCTTATAGTACAGAACTGAACTATTAAAAAAAACACATGTAGGATATTGCTTGGTCTGCAGCTTTAAGTTTGGATTTGGTTGTAAATAATGTTTGGGTTTTGATTCTAAAAATCTTAAGGGTATTGGTTTGGGATTTGGTATTGGAATGTAAGGTTCTGGTAGGTTCTGATTTCACAAACGCATTTGTGATTTTTAGTTTTCTAATATTGACCAAAGAGTGAAATCTTAAGAGATATGTACTGTGTATATATATATATATATATATATATATATATATATATATATATATATATATATATATGTAACATCGCCGGAAGAAGAGATCAGTGTATCTCGAAAGCTCGCACAAATAAAAGCATTTCGTTAGCCACAGAACGGTATCATCTATTTATTTTTTGATTATTGAAGCTCGGCTAACACGGTACTGATACCTCTACATATATATATATATATATACAGGGCCCGACAAACTGGTCCAAAACCCACTCCCCCCCAAAAAAGTCAGTCGTCGTCGTCCCCCTCCGCGACACTTACCTACGGCGGTATCAGGCTGCGTCTCCCGGCCTTCTGCTGTCTTGTTGCCTTTAAAATCATGTTTTTCTCCTGCAGCACTTTTCAAAATGGCCGCGTGGGCCCGGCGGCGTCCCGTTACCATGGCAACGCGTGGCATCACATGACACCACGTGGCCATTTTGAATAGTGCTGCAGGAGAAAAACATGATTTTAAAGATCAAGACGGAGAAGACCGGGAGACGCCAGGGGACACTGCCACAGGTAAGCAGTCGACAGCGGCCACAATGCAGTTGCCCCGACCGCATTTGTCGAGCCCTGTATATATATATATATAATTTAGTTAGCAATATTGACTACAGGCAAGAAGGTTTTTTTTCACTCATCAAAGAAAGACAAATCTATATAAGAGTGTCATTGTAGGACATTCGCCTATCAAACAATTGCACTGCGTTAGGTTCACGTGCCATAAAGATAAAAAATCTATTAACTTGCGTCTGACCTTATCGACACAAGAATCTGCAGGGATGTCACAGAAGCCATATCTCTTCTGACTTTTATATCCAGAAACTTATACACTGGAATCCCCAAACCAATGTAAAAGCTTCATGGTGATTGGAACAGTGACACCAATTCAGATTCTGGTCTTGCTAGCAGGCCGTGGTTAGAAAGTCCTTTGAGGTTTTAAACTGGCCTTTACTTTCAATTTGATTTGAGAGGCATTTTTTTACCATATGCTACTGGAGGCTGAGAATCAACAGTGTTGCAGTAGGGCATATGCTACTGAGAACATATGCTTGAAACTGAAAGACATAAAGCTCCCCCATATTATAGCTTGATGTATTGCAAACATAATTAAATCTGATTAATGTGCAGTTTTAGTCCTGTTAATCTTTCTTTGTTTTTAATTTAATTTAGTGCAAAACAAATCATGTTTCTAAAAAACCTATGGGAATTCACCAAATTCTGTTTCTTTACAAAAGCGTTCCCTTTACTCCTATGGTAAGCTTTTGAGAGGGAGCAGAAGTCACTAATTTATTATAATTCCAAATGCTATATTTGTATATAATATATATATATACACACAAAATAATTACATTCCCATGCAGTTATCTAGCACATTTACATTAATCATTTTATATATACTGTAAATATATATATCTATATCTATATATCTATATATATATATATGTAGAGGTATCAGTACCGTGTTTGCCGAGCATCAATAATCAAAAAATAAATAGATGATACCGTTCTGTGGCTAACGAAATGCTTTTATTTGGGCGAGCTTTCGAGATACACTGATCTCTTCTTCCGGCGATGTTACAATGAATGAAGCAAGCAAAAGGTATACTTAAAAACAGTGTCTCTTGGAATGTTTTCTGTGCTTGTCCTTCCCCCCGGTGTGGATGTTTTATACACACACATACTCTTACATCACTTGCTTTCAGGAACCTTTTGACACCTCTAGCCATAAAACACATCCACACCGGGGGAAGGACTAGCACAGATAACATTACAAGAGACACTGTTTTTAAGTATACCTTTTGCTTGCTTCATTAATTGTAACATCGCCGGAAGAAGAGATCAGTGTATCTCGAAAGCTTGCACAAATAAAAGCATTTCGTTAGCCACAGAACGGTATCATCTATTTATTTTTTGATCATATATATATATATATATATATATATATATATATATATATATATATATATATATATATATTATATATATGTGTGTGTGTGTGGGGGGGGGGGGTGTGGGTGTGTGTGTCTCGACAAATGCACTCGCCCACTCGCCTGGGGTGAGTGCATTTTGCCCGCTGTTGAGTCTTACCGGCGGCGGGGTGCGGCAAGGGGTGCGCGCAGCCATTTTCACACGAGTTGCAATGGGAGATACTGGAGTTTGAGGGCGAGACGCAGGAGAATGCTGGGAAACGCCGCACCATGCCGCAGCACCCGGCCGCCAGTAAGAATTGCCAATGGGTAGAGTGAGGAGGGTGAGAGGGTGGTTACAATAAGACAAAAAACATTTGGGGGGAATGTGCCTTTTTTTTGAGTGAGTTTTTTTTTTCTAATTTGTGGAGCCTGTATATATATATATATATATATATATATATATACATATATATATATATATATATATATATATATATATATATACACATCTGAAAAATTTAGTCCCTGGTGCCTGTGTTGGGGCGTTGACTGACCTGTCAGTCCCTGCGGTGACTGGTACCCGATCAACCCTAGCGCAACATATAAGCAGGATCAGGCACGCTGTGATCAGGCCCGGTGGCGTTCATCAGGTCAGTCACTTCTTCGCCACTAAGCGTGCAGTGCAGGGGGCGGGGCTATCGGAGAGCAGGTAGAACTCGGTGCAAGGCCTGTGGGAGAGAGCGAGGGGGAAATCTCTACCACTGTGCCACCCCTGCTCTCCATGATGTCAGGGAGACAGGGGAGGAGTGCCAGTGTGCCATGTGCGAATGTGTCAGTGTCAATCAGTGTGAATGAGTAAGTGTGTCAAACAGTGAGTGACTCTGTGAGTGAGTGAGTGTGTCAGTGTGAGTGCTAATGTCAGAGTGAGTGGGTCAGTGTTAGTGAGTGTTCATTAGTGTCAGTGAATGAGTCAGTGAGTGTCAGTCAGTGTCATTCAGTCAGTGAGTGTGTCAGTGTGTCAGTGTGTCGCTTGCCTGTGTTGCAGTGACAGTGAGTGTGTCAGTGAGTGAGTGTGTTTGTGTAAGTGAGTATGTCAATGTGAGTGTGTGTGTGTCAGTGTTACAGTGAGTGTATCAGTGAACAAGTGTCAGTCAGTATCATTCAGTCAGTGAGTGTGTCAATGTGTCAGTGTGTCGTGTGCCTGTGTGTCAGTGAGTGAGTGTGTTGGATTTGGGTGGTTTCAATGTGCACAGATTCATCAAAATCCGCCATTGGATACAACCCGTGGACAAATTTGTCGCTAAATCTGCGGATTGGATTCTACAAATCCGTCCACGGGTTGCGTAATCCGCTGAGAGTATTGGTAATAATAATACAAAATCCGAAAAAATGCAAATCGCCCCTTTTGACATTGATCCATTGAAATCCGTGGACCAAAGGAACCGGCCAGTCCGCTGCTGATCCAAATTCTCCCCCAATATGTGCCCATATCTACCGATTAGTAAGCAGCTACAGAGATTGTTAACGTCGATAGAATCCCACTCCTTGATGTGAAAAAGTTTATTTCACAATGTCATTTTGGACCAGAACCACAATTCTCATTTAATAAGTTCCTCGGCTCTTGACAATCGTGTGGTTTGCAGAAGAAATCTTTACCGCAATACAGTAGCAGGGAGATAATTACCCCAGTGTAATGTTGTTTTGATATTACATACTTTGTCCATGTTACTTCTTACCAAGCGATTTCCATGTTACAATAATATTATTTTAACGGCAAGGTTTTCAACCTTATTCAAAACAGGATCCATTCCACTTCCTGAGAAGGAGGCATCTTTTGCAGATAGTGCACTAATTGATCTGGAATGCATGCTGATTTTTATTTTCAGTGTTTGTCAAGAGGTTCACAATATCAGGAAGCAGGAGATGCCTCATCAAAGACTCTTGCTAAGTCCCACTACTCATCAACTGGACAGTGCCTTGTTTCAAGAACCCAGCGGAAATGCATCTCCCTGAGTCTATTGTTGTTCACTTCCTTTTGTCTTGAAGTTTTTGGGCAGGAGTCATTTGTGTTCCCATTTAACATTTTTGTTTTCCCAGTGGGTATTTTCCCCTAATTACTGGAAGATATAAAGTGTGTAACACACCTCAAAGCACCAGTTCTATTTAACGCTTTTGATGCCAGTGGTGGGCAATGGCGGCCACGGGGTTAAAGATTGGGTTGAAGACATTGAAAGCCCATAAGTACACCTCGCAGAAAGGTTTACCAAAAAATCGCCACGCCCGCTGATACTCAAAGGAATGCGATGTGTACTGTTTAGAGCTTTCTAAAGCCAAACAAATCGTGTTCCAATGTACAACATAGAAGAGGGGAGAATAAGGTAAAGCAATTTGGGATGTCCCTACAAACAGGGGTGTAGGGTAAAGGAAAATGAAAAAATAAGTGCTAAAGGCAAGAAATCCTGGTCAAGGAGTAGCAAAATGCAAAAGGGAGCCAAGCACACCAACCAATTGGAGAATTCACAATGTAGCAAAAAAAGGTCATTTCTTGACTAAAGAGTCAGAGTTGCATCCAACGTTTCGGTGCACATGCACCGTCATCAGGGAAGATGGTGAATTTTCCAATTGTTTGGTGTGCTTGGCTCCCTTTCGCCTAATGTTCAACATGCCACAGTTATTTCCCCCAGTATATATGCAAAAAAAAAATCGACTGGTACATTGCTGTACTCTATGTTGCACGGATTGCAATGAAGCAGCGGTTAAGAAGAATGATAAAGGATCACTGTCAAAAAGCTGTCCTGTCCCCCCAGCCATAGTTTATATTGTTATATTGTTACCAGGTATGCAATAATGAGGCTCTTTCCCAACAAGTATGCAATCAGAACAAAGTAGGAGGTACACGTATTTTGATGGTTTGTTTAACAGTGGTAAGAAGGGCAATCTTTAAACCCCCTGCCATGTCAATTTTATGACCTTAGTCCAAAACACGTGGTAGTCGAGAAAAGAGTTACATTCAGAAATGAGAAATTGTGTTTCAACACCCCCGCCCCTCCCCGCTATACAATGGGTTAAGCCCAATACTACACAGCAATCCATCATATAAAAACCTTAAGTGCTGTAGAGGCATTATGCTGTAAAAGTCTCCAACACTAAACGCCTTTAGGGTTTTTATTTATTTATTTAGGTATCTGCTGCCGGTACAAATTCCTGTTTGACAGAACGTACTAAATAAAATCACGTTTCATCTCAAAAAAAATGTGGTACACCCTGAAATTGGCACAACATCGAAATAAAGAAACCTTTAATCTTGTGGTCTCTGGCGAGTGTGTGATTGCCTGGTCAGTCTTCGTAGGATCATATTCATCAAATGACAACTGTAAGTGTGCTAAGCGCATAGTAATGAACTCTACCGATCCTCTTCAAATTCTTTTTCTAGTGTTCGGCAAAAATGTTCCCGAAATTACCCTGGAAAGGCACTGCTCTGCCTTGTTTCCAGACGTTATCCTAAATGAAAACACATGACTCCCAATGATACTGCAATGGTTAGTTCCAATATAATGTAGGTATTCATGCACACACAAAAAAAAAGTTGGCGTTATTTTTTTTTTTATCTAGAGTACACAGTCACCCATATGTTACATCCATAAGTCTACATCGCCAATTCACACCCTTTGTGTCCAACTACTTCCTGTCTCACAGGAGAACATGAAAAATGTTTGATAAAGCAAAACGCCCGCAGAAGCGCACACCAGGGAAGCTATGTATTAAGCCAACTTCAGTCCTCAAGGGCCACCAACAGGTCAGGATTTCAGGAAATCTCTGCTTCAGCACAGGTGGCACAAACAGTCCTTGCTTCAGCACAGATGGCTCAATCAGTGGCTCAGTCTGAGCCACTAATTGAGCCACCTGTGAAGAAGCAGGGATATCCTGAAAACCTGACCTGCTGGTAGCTCTTGAGGGCTGAATTTGGCTACCCCTGTATTATCAGACTATATGTATGCATCAATCACTGCTATTTCTTCCAATGTAAGCGTTTTCTTCCCATGTCTGGAACATGTTCCTTAGGCATCCAAGGTCACCATCATCTGTAGAGGTTCAAATAGTGAAGACAAGACATCGTAATAAAAGAAAAGAAATGGTGACATTGATGCTACCCCATCGTTAAAATATGTTTGTCATAGAACTTCTCCTGCACTCTATGTAACTAGTTCCACTATTGGGTACAATATAAAGTCAAATGAAAGTGAATACACACTGATATTTATATAGGGCCACCCATGTACATAGTGTGTTACAGCACTAATACACGTGACATAATAGGAATAAGAGCATCACACATAAAGGGAGAAGGAGTGGCTCAGTGAGTAAAGACACTGACTGGCACAGAGTTTTAAGCAGGGGAACCTGGTTCAATTTCCTGTGTCAGCTCATTTTGGCCTTGGGCAAGTCACTTTATCTCCCTGTGCCTCAGGCACCAAAAACATAGATTGTAAGCTCCATGGGGCAGGCACCTGTGTCTGCAAAATGGCTCTGTAAAACTAGCAGCGCTATACAAGAACATGCTATTATTATTATTTATAAAAGAAGGGTGGGTGGGGAGCCGTGTTGGTCCTTTCTTTCAGGTAGTAACAAAGGAGGGTTCATAGGTATTTTGGTATCATACCACCTCCCCCCTCTCCCTCACACATAGACATTAGGAAAAAGAGTCCCTGTCCTGAAGAGTTTACAATCTAATAATGCTATATATAACACTTATTACATCATTCCAACATATCTACGCAGACAAACATTCATTAGATATATTTAATGTTGTTGATTTGCCATGTCCATGAATTAGTCTTATAAAACACCTATGTCTACTTTATATAACTGGCTTTATTTCACATGTAAAATGTTAATCTTACTTGACAGTATATAGTACTGCAGAATATACTGATGTAAACATGAAAGAATGATTGCATTAATGATCATTTTTAAATAGTCCCTTTAAGCCGACCAGATAAAATCAACTCTAATTTTATTTTCTCACATATTGTTAATCTAGAGCTGAACAGATAATTTCATTGCATCACAAAGCATTTCCACCATGTGAAACAAACTGTTATCTTAAATTTCACAGAGCAATTGTTCAGTAATTCCAAGTGGTGGCAGCTCTCCAACTCCTCAAGAATGGCCCCAGACTGCCAACCCTTGGAAAAAAACAAACTCACAAGAGGAGCTGTGAAAGCATTAGCTGTCACTCGTTGGTTCAGCCCGATGGGTGAGACTGTTTCACTCAAGACAAGCTGCAGCTTTCTGACTCTGTCGCTGATACCAAGAAATATCATGTCATCTTGAGAACATCTCGGAGGACAGTTGTAAAACCCCACCCTATCATGCCACCCGTCTATCCCAAAGGACAAAAAGGCAGTTTCTGGTACTGAGAATTAACCCTTGCTTTGCAAGGTGTTGCTCACCCCAGCTACGGTCCCCCCCCCCCCCCCCCCAAAAAAAATATTTTGGCGGTAGGAAATTGCCAGCTTTGGAAGCCAGCGTTATATTGCCATGAACTGGAGTACAATGACGATGATTGTTGTTGCCCATTTGGAATTTTTGATGAAAAATAAACATTTGCTACATTGCAATACACTCTGACACAGGTTATAGCGTCTGTAATGGTTTGTCGCAATTTCCAGGCTTTCTTGCATCATTTTTCACTGTTTTAGTCCGTCAGGTGTCATAACCTATAGAGCCGTGGCGGCCATCTCCAGTGTTCAAGGGTCACTAACAGGTCAGGTTTTCAGGATATCCCTGCTTCAGCACAGGTGGCTCAATCAGAGGCTCAGTCTTTGACTGAGCCTCTGATTGAGCCACCTGTGCTGAAGCAGGGACTAATTGAGCTACCAGTGCTGAAGCAGGGACTGATTGAGCCATCTGTGCTGAATGAAGCAGGGACTAATTGAGCCACCTGTGCTGAAGCAGGGATTTCCTGAAAACCTGACCTGTTGGTGGCCCTTGAGGACTGGAGTTGGCCACCCCTGCTATAGAGGTTATTCCTGACAGGCAAAAGCTGTTGACCTTTGCTAACTGCCATTCAGATCTACTGTCCTTATTCCATATTCCGTCTTCCTCTTTCTTGGGAGGATTTAAGCCCCATTCCGTTTTAAAGGAGATAAAATATTGCCAAGCAAGGAGAAGATGGTTTCACCGTGTACTGACGAGGAGCTTATGTCTATTAACAACTGATAACAGCTCGCGCTATTTAGGGAATAAACGCCAAAGAAACGCAAGTCCAACAGTTTTCTAACATTTGATGCAGCTGATAGAGGATAGAAAAGTAAAAAAACAGAAATAGTCCATTTCATAAGCAAATGTTCAAATATGGATGCTGGAAGTTGCACATCAACATGGCTCTAATTGAAAAGTGTGTTGAATAAATAAGTGTATTTTCTATCTCCTGCTTCTCAGGACATTTTTCACTGTATGACAAGGACTGAACACTTTTCCACTAAACAATAGCTTGGACTTGTCCAAAAAGGAACTGCACCTGTTAAATTAACGAATCAACAAACAATTGCTTTGTCCGAGTTAGGCAACGCAACGGAGGCCATGTGACTTCCTGGACAAAATGCCTTCAAACTTATTCTTAGAAGAGCAAAGAAACTTCACGAAAGAACAAGGCTGCGAACTGATTGTCATCTTCCTTCCGTCTTTTGTGCTCAGCCAGTGTGTGTCTTTTAAAGTTTTCAGCAGGTTTATTTCCACTGGAATTCTCTACATTCCTCAACCAGTAGTGACCTTCTGGGGAGCGCGCTCTGCATTGCTGGGGTATCTGAAGACATTGCAGGCTCGTTGTTACAGATGAGCCTTGTCTAGCAGTTCTCTCGCCGCTTTACGCAAAGCAGCCATTTTTTTATTTTTTTGTACCTCTTCCTTTTCATTTTCCATCCCGATCCCTTGCATCATTTGAGATTATCGCCCAGTTATATAAACTGGAAAAAAAGGGCAAATAATATTTGCAGGGCTCAATCGATATGACTGTAACATTTTATGTAGGGTATTTATAGTCATAGCTATGTCATTAGTATCCCCATACTTACACCATACTATATTGTACTTTAGTAGGCTATATACGATGAAAGAAGAAACATGACTACATACGTTGCATATTCACTGGTACAGCGGTGCTCAACTCCAGTCTTCAAGTCCCCCCTCCCCAACAGGTCAGGTTTTCAGGATATCCCTGCTTCAGCACAGGTGGCTCAATCAGTCTCTGCTTCTGCACAGGTAGCTCAATCAGTCCCTGCTTCATCACAGGTGGCTCAATCAGAGGCTCAGTCTTCGACTGTCGAAGACTGAGTCTCTGATTGAGCCACCTGTGCTGAAGCTGAGATATCCTGAAAACCAGACATGTTGGGGCCGCTTGAGGACTGGAGTTGAGCACCCCAGCACTAGTACAATGCATGCTATATTGCCATTTAGAATATACTGTTCAGTCCTAAATTGAAATTGGCCAAAGGGTTTAACTAAATTACCCTTTTTCAAGAGAATATATGAGTATTTCACTGTGTATTTTTGTCACATTGGATGTAGCATTGGGCTTTCCTGTCTTTTCTTGTACATATTTGGCCATGCCCAGTAGCACTCCTTTTGACACTTATGTACATATATATATTATGTGGTATGTTTTGGGGTTTCTTTGATTTGCTGAGATTCTGTGTGTTTATTAACTTCTTTCCAGCTGGTCTCAGCTGTTTGGAGATTAGTAGCCCCTCCCCCTAGGGTTTAAGCTCGCCCCTCCCTACTTTCTAAGTTAGCAGGTCTTTTTCGTGTTACTGGGTTTGGACAGATCCAATGTTGTCATTCTCCCTCCAAATAGAGGTAAATTAGAATTTTAATCAGGTAGTGTTAAGACCTGCCAATGGTCATGCCTTGATGTGGCTTGCAGGCTTGTAACGCTTTGGCCAAAGGGTTTAACTAAATGACCCTTTTTCAAGAGAATATATAAGTATTTCACTGTGTATTTTTGTCGTATTGGATGTAGCATTGGGCTTTTCTGTCTTTTGTTGTATACATTTGGCCACGCTTCGTAGCACTCTTTTTGACACTTATATAAATATATATATTATGTGGTATGTTTTGGGGTTTCTTAGGCTTGCTGGGATTCTGTGTGTTTACTAAATTGAAATAGCTATTAAATCTATGTTAATTCAGTAAATTAACATTAAAAAAATATTTACATTGTTGCCTGAAACACTTTATTTATTTTTAAATACAGTGGTTTTCTAAGAAAAAAAAATGATGCCGGTATATTAAGGATTAGCTGGTTCGTGATTTCAAAAACCAAACTTCGCAAACTTTGGAACAAATTTTCAAGTTTGCGCAAAATACGCGCCACAATCTGAGAGAGGCTCACACATGGATTCTTTTATTTGTGTTTTGGAAACTGATAACTGGGAAACTGAAGTACAAAAGGTTGAATTTAAAAATAATATATATTTTTTTAAGTTTCCTGCTTTTTTTTTTTACGTTTTCTTTTTCTTAATCATTTTTTTTACAAATCCAAAGCCAATCTGAAAAAAAAAAGGTTCTAAGTCATTTCAAATGTGCTTTGTGTTTTCTTCTTTGAAACAGCAAACCGCTGAAGGTTTTTCTTTACCGTGATTTATGTGATGAGCGTAACACAGGCAATGTAAAGGTAGTTTGTTAAAAATAAGTAAAATAATACATTTTCTACGCCAAGCAAGTGGTTCTATTATTCAAGCAATTTGTATAGATCTAAGATTGGAAAAGTCTTTGCCAAATTTTCCATCACTGCTAAATCATTTTGCTGTTGCAGTATTTAGTTGGTTATGATGTCTGTTTCGGGTTTATTTATCTTTATTGGATTCTTGTTTATTGATTAAATTGGGACTATAGTACAAGGGCAAATTTGCTTGAGAACAAAGCTCGCCATAGTCTGAAAAATGAGCTTGGGTTCTGTCACTGTCAAATTTCATATCAGTGGCTCTTGCAGTGCTTTAAATGCAGTTAAATCTAATCTGTGCTGCAGAAAGCTGCACAGACCACATGTTTATCTGTGCCTTGTTTCAGGGGCACTATTTTATTTTAATAAGCAACTGTCCGGTTCTCGCCCCTTCTTAGTCTCCTTTTGACCCTTGAGCATCCAAGTAGCCTACAATGTATAGCTCTGGTTCCTTCATATTTGTACGTGTCCGGTCCGATTGGCTTTGTGCCTAGGATAAATAAAAATACCACTTGTGAGCACATTCACGTGTCTCATACAAGTCTGCAGCCCTGCCTTTCCCCATTATCTCCTAGCATTCAATGCTTCCACTGCAGCAAGGGATTCTGGGTAATGATATGCAAATGAGCACACCTTTGTAACCCAGTGTAACTGTAAGGAATCCACTACTGGCTTTGACTTTTGCCTTGCAGACCTGTGCAGTTGCAGGCTTCCTCTGGCAATCTATGGCACAGGTGCTGCCTCTCATTGCAGCTTCTGCCCTGTGCTACTTCATTGGAGGAATTCTCACACACCCTCCTCCTGTGATTGGATCTCCGCCCTTTATATTCTAGGCGTTGGCTCTGAACCAGCGCCGAGCATAACTATTCCTACCTCATGTTACTGTCTCTGCCACAAACCACCCCAGGCCTCTCTCCTAGCGTTCTTACCTTCCAAGTTCCTGAGTATCCAGAGGCCTGGTCCTGGACGTCTGTGCTGAAGCGTTGTTGCCAGCACTGGCCTGCTGCTATCTCCTTGCAGTGGCCTACCCCGGACGTCTGTGCTGAAGCGTTGATGCCAGCACTGGTACTGCTGCATTCCCTCCTAGCAGTAGCTACCCTTCCTGTCCTGTGGCCTGCCGCTATTCTCCTGTAGTGGTCTACCCCGGACGTCTGTGCTGAAGCGTTGATGCCAGCACTGGTACTGCTGCATTCTCTCCTAGCAGTAGCTACCCTTCCTGTCCTGTGGCCTGCCGCCATTCTCCTGTAGTGGCCTATCCTGGACGTCTGTGCTGAAGCGTTGATGCCAGCACTGGTACTGCTGCATTCCCTCCTAGCAGTAGCTACCCTTCCTTTCCTGCGGCCTGCTGCTATCTCCTTGCAGTGGCCTGCCCTGGACGTCTGTGCTGAAGCGTTGATGCCAGCACTGGCCTGCTGCTATTCTCCTGCAGTGGCCTATCCTGGACGTCTGTGCTGAAGCGTGTTGCCAGCACCGGTACCTGCTGCATTCCCTCCTAGCAGTGGCTACCCTTCCTTTCCTGCGGCTTGCTGCGATCCTCTTGCAGTGACCTGCCTTGGACTTCTGCGCTGAAGCGTTGGTTCTACCCGACGCTGCCCTGCGGTGAACTTCGGCCAGCCTGCTGTCTCCTCCTGCTGAGATCGGCGTCATGGGCCGAGGCCGCTCCTCGCGCAGAAGCCACCCCCGCGCTCACGCTCCTAAGCTGAAGCGGGGAAATCCTGACTACCTGTTGCCGAACTCCTGCTTCCATAACGACGATGCTGCCTTCTCCAATCCTGACCCTGCGATGTACGACTACGAACTGCGCACTCCGGATCAGTCTGCGTGGACTCAGGTCGGTGATTATATAACCCCACCTCAGCCCCGCGGTCCGGTCCCGGTTTGTGGCGAGCATCGGCGTAACAGTATGCTCGGCCCGTTAAAACCGGACCGCGCCGTGGCGGGGGATGGCAATTTTCCAACTGAAGTTATGTCCCGTCCTGCGTATCAGTCCCACTATGAAGGCCAGTATTTGTGTGAAGTAATACCCCTGATGGATGAAATGTTTACCTATGAAGGTTTAACCCCTTTGCAAAGACAATGCCGTTGTGATCTCTTTATTAAGGCTTACTGTATCCTGAGCTTAAAACAGTCTCTAGCCGAATGTATTCGCTCCCCTGATTCCCCTTTAACCTGGGATAATGTGAACCCTATGGAACTGGCCGACGCCCAAGAGGCAATCTATGCCCTGGCCTCATCACTGGACATTCATCTAGTAGAACAGAGCGCCCTCCTCATGTTGGCTCAGTCTCAAGATACACTCCATGTATTTTCCTCAACACTAGACACTCACATAATAGAACAGGATCCCCTCCTTGCCAGCTATGCTGCTGCTTGGCAGATTCTCTGTGCTACCAGTCCTGTTACTAAACCTGTGGGGTTACCTCTCTCTCCTAAGAATGGTCAAACCATTTCTCTGTCGCTGCCCGCTAAGGAAGAAGCTGCCACGCTCCCTAATCCTGAGTTAACCTCCCTAAGTTCTGTCCCTGAGGTTATTTCGGTCTTAACCCCTGCTAGTCAGGCTTATGCGTTCCCCACTGTAAATCCCTGCAGTACCCAGGTCAGTGTGTCTTCCCTAGCACCAGAGAATGAATCCTGTTTGCCCTCTTTTCCTAAACCAAAAATTCTAAGCTCTGTTTCCTTGGTTTTTTCTGTATTAACCCCTGCTAGTCTGCTCTGTGAGGTTCCTACTGCTAACCCTAGTATTCCGCAGTCTAATGATAGGTTCCTAGGGCAAGAGGCAGAACCCCCTATGACCCCACTCTCGGAGACTAGCTTCTATTTCTCTGATTCTCAGGTACAGAGTAATTTAACCCTTGGGGTTTTTCCTATGTTAACCCCTGCAGGTCAGGCCTGTGAACCTTCCTTGGTAGATCCCTTTAGTTCGTCAGTCAGGGACACCTCCTTAGCCTCAGAGGATCAACCCCTTTTGTCCTCTGACTCGGCTAAAATTCTCGGGGCTATGCCCCCTGAACTTTCGGCAATAATACTGGCTCCAGTAAAAAGTATTCTGGAGCCGTTTGTTTCTCTAAACCTGTTCGCAGAATCCCTACTCCTAGGTATTTCACTCACCCCGTCTGCCACTCAGAGAGCTGAGACCCCTGCTTCTGAGCATAGACCCCTTTTCGTGGAATCTGTTGTCGTTTCTGAAGTCCCAGACACTCTTTCCCAAATACCCACTTCAGAGGCCAGCACAGTCGTGGCTGCCCCACTTGCACTGTCTGAGTTCTCCTTTTCCCAAATCCTAGGGTTTAAAGCGAACAGTACATATTATTCTCCTTTCCAAGTGACCCCTTCTGAGATCAGCGTATCTGCTGTTGCTCCCTCAGTACCATTAAAGTTAGGGCCCTTCTTTTTGAATGATCAGGCTTTCAAGTTTGAGACTCCCTTTATCCCTGACTTTGTAAAACTGCAGTCCCTTCTCACTGTAGTTAAAAGTTCTCCAGCAGCCGCTGAGTTAAGCTTTGCCGCTGCCAAATCTTCTGTTATAGAAGCAACCTTGCCTAGCTTACTTCTGTCTGCCCTATCTGTGATGCCTATCACCTTTACTAAAATTTCTGTTTTGCAAGGTATTTCTCCTAGTAAATCTGTGATACCTGCCATTCCTTTAATCAGTTCCAAAACCCCTGTCACTAAGTCTCCCATGGAGTCTGATGCCCTCACTAGGGATTCTCAGGGACCCAATTCTGTAACAAGCAAGATGTCCCTTGTGTCTGTTGGAGAGTTTACCCCAGTTTCTCTCACGGATCATGCCACAGCCTCCGGGATGATTAAAAATGACTTTAAGTCTGGGATGCCCATTCCTGTAATAATACTGTTTCACGCTGATTCGCCCACAGTATTCGGGGTATCCACTACTGACTGTATGTCTACTACCACGAACTCAGGGGTATCGCATTTGGAACGTTCCCTTTTTTCAGAAGATCCCGTCTTTAAAATGGACTTATTTTTCTCTGTGTCTTCCACAATACTTGGGGTACTTGCTATTGACTGTCCTGTCCCAAAACTAGGGTTACCTCTCAAAAAGGTGCCTGGAGCTACCGATGTTAAAGACCCTATGTTTAAAACAGTAACAATTTGCATTGCTTCTCCCACAGTATCATGTGAGACCTGGGTACCTGGGACCTCCACTCCGAAGCCAAGCTCTAGTTCTCTGTCTTCTTTCTCTGTGTTGGAGGCACCCAGCTTTAACCCCAAGACTTTTTTCCCTAAGGTTGATGCACCGCTTAACCGCCTGCCTTGTTTTTTGGATAAAATCTGTTTTCTCACCTTTCAAACAGACTCCTTACTCGCAGGTCTCTGTGCGGTGCCCAAAGTGCCCAATCTGTATGGCAATTGGCCTCTCCCTAAGACGAAGACACCCTTACTGGACCTCGTCGCTTTACCTGAAGCGTCCGTTCCTGTTCTCTATGGGTCCACTATGGGTATAGACATGCCTATTATGTCCTTCGCCAAGGCCACAATTTCGGATTTGATTCTCTCTAAAGATCACAAACCAAAGGAAGCGGATCCTTCTTCAACTGCCAGTACCATGAGTTGCATACACACTGCTACAGACTCTCGCAAATTGCTTGGGATAGCAACCCTGCTTGGTATCAAAAGTACCGCTGCAATAGTGTGTAGTGAACCCTCCCGCCCCATTCCCTTGCTAACCACCACCCGGAATTCCTTGGAAGCTAAAGACTCTCGCAACTTCCTCCGTGCTGATTTCACCAAAGACATTGCCTTCTCTGAAGGTCCCTCTGCCATTTTTGTCCGACAATCTGTGTCCTGTGTCCCGTACTCTTGGACTATTACTATGCACCGGACACCTGGCTACTGTCCTTCCGATGTTCCCATTCCGGAGCCCTCAGGTCCCATTGTCCATGTACTAAGAACTGCAGTACCACCGCTGTCTTTCATGGCACTCGCCAATGTACATCTGGATTGTGGACCTAATTCTCGCCGGAGACACTTCAGGAACAACTCAATGTCTCCCAGACCTATGAATGGTCCTGTTCACCCAGGCTTTTCACCCAGTGGTGGGGGTACTGTAAGGAATCCCAACAAACTATGGGCTTTCAACGCCACCTCTCGCCTAAGGAGGTTTAGGAACAATTCCATGTCCCCCAAATCTGTGATGGATCTTGTTCGTCCGGAGGTCTCACCTGAAGGGGGGGGTACTGTAAGGAATCCACTACTGGCTTTGACTTTTGCCTTGCAGACCTGTGCAGTTGCAGGCTTCCTCTGGCAATCTATGGCACAGGTGCTGCCTCTCATTGCAGCTTCTGCCCTGTGCTACTTCATTGGAGGAATTCTCACACACCCTCCTCCTGTGATTGGATCTCCGCCCTTTATATTCTAGGCGTTGGCTCTGAACCAGCGCCGAGCATAACTATTCCTACCTCATGTTACTGTCTCTGCCACAAACCACCCCAGGCCTCTCTCCTAGCGTTCTTACCTTCCAAGTTCCTGAGTATCCAGAGGCCTGGTCCTGGACGTCTGTGCTGAAGCGTTGTTGCCAGCACTGGCCTGCTGCTATCTCCTTGCAGTGGCCTACCCCGGACGTCTGTGCTGAAGCGTTGATGCCAGCACTGGTACTGCTGCATTCCCTCCTAGCAGTAGCTACCCTTCCTGTCCTGTGGCCTGCCGCTATTCTCCTGTAGTGGTCTACCCCGGACGTCTGTGCTGAAGCGTTGATGCCAGCACTGGTACTGCTGCATTCTCTCCTAGCAGTAGCTACCCTTCCTGTCCTGTGGCCTGCCGCCATTCTCCTGTAGTGGCCTATCCTGGACGTCTGTGCTGAAGCGTTGATGCCAGCACTGGTACTGCTGCATTCCCTCCTAGCAGTAGCTACCCTTCCTTTCCTGCGGCCTGCTGCTATCTCCTTGCAGTGGCCTGCCCTGGACGTCTGTGCTGAAGCGTTGATGCCAGCACTGGCCTGCTGCTATTCTCCTGCAGTGGCCTATCCTGGACGTCTGTGCTGAAGCGTGTTGCCAGCACCGGTACCTGCTGCATTCCCTCCTAGCAGTGGCTACCCTTCCTTTCCTGCGGCTTGCTGCGATCCTCTTGCAGTGACCTGCCTTGGACTTCTGCGCTGAAGCGTTGGTTCTACCCGACGCTGCCCTGCGGTGAACTTCGGCCAGCCTGCTGTCTCCTCCTGCTGAGATCGGCGTCATGGGCCGAGGCCGCTCCTCGCGCAGAAGCCACCCCCGCGCTCACGCTCCTAAGCTGAAGCGGGGAAATCCTGACTACCTGTTGCCGAACTCCTGCTTCCATAACGACGATGCTGCCTTCTCCAATCCTGACCCTGCGATGTACGACTACGAACTGCGCACTCCGGATCAGTCTGCGTGGACTCAGGTCGGTGATTATATAACCCCACCTCAGCCCCGCGGTCCGGTCCCGGTTTGTGGCGAGCATCGGCGTAACAGTAACCCAGACTATGCCTTAGGACAGTGATTCTGAATCAGTTTTTGAAGGTAATAAAGCAGATTCTGTTTTGTTGACTACCAATGGTATCCTAGTCAATGTATCCTACGTACATTAGGTGCATTCTAGTGAGTTTGCAGATGTACTAATTACCTCTGTAATCTGGTATGGCTGTTGGTCCCTAAGGAGAGGTCTGAGAACCTGCACCTCAGCATATTGGGAACATATATAAAGGCTGGCACCCAATCACATCCTTTTGTATTTGTATGACACCTATTTGATACTTTATTGATACATTGCCCTGTGATATGGAACTATTTGTGCATCTAGCTTTTTAGTCAAAGCCTTCCAGAGAGCATCACTGGGTGTTAAAATACACCAATAAGTCAGTAAACACCTGAGGACACAGTGGAAATATATTATGGCAATGCTATTATTATTATTATTAATAATATTATTATGCACCAAGTGTAACAGGCATAAACATTCCCAGTTTAGGTGGTATTTTGGATTTCAGTGGGTCTCCCTGAGATGGAAGATAATCAATTGCATTGTGCATTATTTTGGCAAAGACCCATCATTTCAATCACTTGGGCTTCCAGATCCTGATAAGACTATCATTTAGCTGTACCACTGCATGCAACACTCCAAGTATATTACATCATAATTAACAAGAGTCGGAACCATGAGGGCAGTTTTCTCACATTTACTGTACCATCTATCAAAGCAGTGGGCTGCTAAGACACGTTGAACCAGGTCCAATGATATCACTGCCCAAGGCACAAAAGTGATGTCTCTTCCGTGTGTGCAAGACCCTGAATTGTTTTTCACCTGATAAACTTTGTAAACAATAATAACCTGGAAAACATTAGTGTTTCAGCAAACACTGTTACATACCCTACCTACAGGAACATACATTAACATAAAATAATGTACTTTCTGCACTACCAAAGCTTCTATTTGCCTCACTTTTAGCCACTATTTTTTTAAGATGGTAAGGTTTAAGTTAACTTATTAAATTACATGTGTTTTTGTTTATTTTTCAGTGGAATGATTAGTTAAATTGTCACAAAAACATAATTTAATATGTTGTTTGATGAAGGATACAGTAGTCTAATTTACTACAGTGTGTTGTTACAGTGTGAGAATGGTCATGGAAGTAAAATCTAACCTTTATTAATAATAAAAACAAATAATAACGATAAACATGAAAATGGCATAACTGTTGTTCATATATTGCTACTGTCTCTATTTCCAGACAAGGATGAGGAAGAAAGGACCGGTTTAACCATTAGGCTAATGCAGGGTTCTGACAGGCAGGGAGAGAGCTGGGCAGTTGCCTCCATCCTGATTGGATTGGAGCTCTCAGGAGGCTGGGGGCAGCATGGGCAGAAGAAGGAAAGAGCATGGGGGGCAGGAGAGAGGTGAGGCTGTGTCTGTGTGTGTCTGTTATGTGGCTGCCCTGTTGTATGCGTTCTGGTGTGTGTCAGTGGGGGGGAGAGTGTCAGTGGGGGGAAGAGAGAGAGTGTCAGTGGCAGAGAGAGAAAGTGTCAGTGGGGGAGAGAGAGAATGGGTGTCAGGGGGGGGAGAAAGTATCAGTGGGGGGAGAGAGTGTCAGTGGGGGGGGAGAGAGTCAGTGGGGGGGGAGAGAGTCAGTGGGGGGAGAGAGTGAGAGTGTCAGTGAGACAAGAGAGAGTGTCAGTGTTGGGGAGAGAGTGTCATTTTGGGGGAGAGAGAGAGTGTCAATGGGGGCAAGAGAGAGAGAGAGTGTCAGTGGGGGGGGAAGAGAGAGAGTGTCAGTTGGTGGGGAGAGACAGTGTCAGTGGGGGTGAGAGAGTGTCAGTGGAACGAGAGAGAGAGTGTCAGTGGAGGGGAGAGAGACTGTCAGTGGGGAGGGTGAGAGTGTCAGGGAAAGTGTGTATGATAGAAAAAATCTATTAGGTTTAAGATTAAACATTTTCAGTTAGATTTTGGGTGGGGGGGCAGTCAGGGAGGATGGGGGGGGGTGCAAGGCTGAAGGTTCACCTAGGGAGCCGATTACCCTTGCACCGGCCCTGGGAAGACCATAGGTGCACTCACAATTACAGTGGATATCTGCCACGGGTGCTCTGAGAACCCCAACGGGTTGAGGTGTAGCAGAGCCTTAGAAGAAAAATGACGACGCTCCAGTGAAGTTGGTCAAAGAATAATTTCAGTGATGGAATAGCACAGGGATCAACATTTTGGTCCTAGTGTGGACCTTAGTCAAGATGACACACTAGGACTAAAACGTTGATCCCTGTACATTTTCATCACTAAAATTATTCTGTGATCAAGTCCACTGGAGTGGGGTCTTTTTCCTTCTAATCTATTTCCAGACAGATATGCTGGAAAACCTTTGGAGACAAAAATAAACCAGGGTGCTCAAAGAGTCATCATTCTGTGTCTCTGCGGAAATCATCCCTGTGGTATTTTTTTTTACCCTGACTGAGATAATGTTGGTGGGCATTTATATATTTATTTGTATATTGCCTTTCATGTACACAGCACTTCGCAACCAAATATTATAATAATATGAGACCTAATGCGAATAAGCGTTTTAAATTTAAAAGAAAACATTATTAAACGGAGTCCCACTTCCTGCCCCAAAAATGTTATAATAATTATTCTTTTCTTGTGTATGATCTGATACAAGGTCCTAGTCAGTAGAATCTAAGTCAGTGTCACTGTTTTCAAAGTACTGCCTAAGCCAGGGGTGCAAACTTCTTGATCTGCGCCCCCTTGCCCGGCAGCCGCAGTGTTCGCACCCCCCCCCCCCTCTCCAAGGACTCAGTGTCAAATGACGCCGCGGGTCATGTGACGTCACATCACGTGACCCCGCCGCATCATTTGACATGCATTGCCATGGCGACCCATCACGTCACATGACCCCGCGGCGTCATTGCGACGCGCCGCCGAAGACCCGGCAGAGAGCAGGTAAGGAAGTTACAGAGGCCTCACGCCTCCCCCAGCATTTAATTTTAATGCCGTGGGGAAGAGCGCGGGGACACTGTAACCGCACGCGCCCCCCCCCCCCTAGAAATTCTTGCGCATGCCCCCCAGTTTGCGCGCCGCTGGCCTAAGCCACTCCTTCTGCCTAAATGATGATACAGTGTTTGCAGCGCTGTACATAGAATTTTGCAGACACAAAGTAACAGTTTGCTACAATTCATTCAACAATATGAATCTTACAACAATCACATAGGCCACTGTTCAATATGCTGTGAATATATCTTCCCCTTCACAGCACGGGAGTTAAGCTCTGTTCAAATGAATAGAACGAAAATCTTCCCCAGCACATGAAACACAGTTTCAAAGTATATTAAAGCAGCAGTCCAAGTTGCCGGGTTTTTTTGTTCCCCCATTAATATGTGCATCAATACAATCCACACAATGATAAGTGATTAGCTAAGTTGCCGATCGATTCGTTCTCCTGTGATTGATCGGCAAAGACTCGGCTCGGGGGTTCACTAAATCCCTGTCAGTGCAGCAGAAGAGGACCAAAGATGCAAAGTTCTGTGGGGAAGATCATGTGACCAGGCAGTCACTAGATACAATTGTTGCACTGCTAGAGAGAGGGCGGGGCTCAAAAATGGGTGTGTTAGAGCCTGTTTCAGAAGAGGAAGGGGATATGACTTTGTAAATGGTTGCTGTACAAACAAAAAATGTTTGTTACCTTATAGTACATTAAAGATGTAATTCAGAGTTGTTTTTAAAAAAATGCTACAAGAATTTTCTCATAGTACAGAACTGATTTATTTATTTTTTAAAAACACACACGTCGGATATTGCTTGGTCTGCAGCTTTAAATAAGGGTCATAAAGGTAAAACATATGCAAAGTACATCTGTACTTTCTCTGTGGATACAAAATGTTTCAGTCTTATGGTCAATCAGTCATTGGTTTCTCTTCAGAGATAACGAATCAAAGTGGCAGCTGTGATGGAGCTATTTTGAAGTGGACAAATGTCCACCGGGAAGCAGAACAAAAACATCAAGCCATTTCAAAGCCGTCCTGAATGTCTTTGAGATGGTAATGGTTTTGGCCACTAGTGACCTCAGCTAAATTTAAACCGATGACCTATAGGTGAAATGTTCTTTATACTAAAGCCAACCCATTGGTCCAAAGAGTCCCAGTAACCGTAAGTTTAAATGGAGGATTTCTTAAACAGCTGGGACATTTGTATGACTTAGTTTATCATATAAAATGTTTTAGTGTAATACCCTGAGAATGTACAGAATCTACAGTCTGTTGTAACTGATTCTCTGTATACCTTATAAGAAGGAACGGTATTATTTTTAAAGACACACATTGTTTATCTTCTTCAATGTGTCCCCGCTCCACAATAACATGTTCCTATCTACTTCCTGCATTACTTCCCATGCTGTCCTGTATTGAGGAATATGTTACACCTTATAAAATCGTATCAACAACAAACAAAACACAATAAGTCCATGATTCATTTTATTCTTTCTGCCAATTATTGTCTGGATATGTTTAATTCTGACCTCTCAATGTCGCATTTTATCAAATACCCAACTTTTGACATGACCTGTCATAAACAGCATGCTCCCGGCTTAAAGCTGCAACCCTCCTCTCCTAAATTATTTTACTTATTGTTTTACAGAATTCAAATTGGGGGTGCCACACAGCTGAACTGCTCTATTGTTAGTTCTAGGTTCTGCGCCTCCAACCTGGGCTCCTGAGATATTAAACCTTCTACTTACCAGTGTTGTTGCTCCCATTTGGGAAATTAAAATGGCCGTAGTGTTGCCACGTGTCCAGTATTGAACCGGACTGTCCAGTATTTGGACACTCTGTCCAGTAAAACATTAGAGGTAATACAGGACATGTATGTGTCCGATATTACCTCTCTGGACATAGTGACCTGACCAGCTTGAGTGGCCACGGGATTTCCCAGAGCAGGGAGAGAGCAGGGCTGTTGCTTGGGTTCTAGGCAGCTTCCTCCATCCTGATTGGCTGCTGCTGGGTAATGCAGCCAATCAGGAGGAGGTATCAGGAGCCTGGGAGTTGGGCCAAAGAGAGGAGACAACATGGAGCAGAGGTATGTGTGTGTGCGTCAGGTTTGCCACCCCATTTCCATACAACTGCCTGATAACACTAAATTAAAGGTGCTATAATTATGATCACGGAAGGATTATTTGTACTTTTATAGCAATCTCTATGATAAATGTCATGGTAATTGTCATTAGTAAATTACATATTAGAATATTAAGCCTCAATCTGATGTTTTTTTAAAGTATCTTAAATTATGAAACACAAATAAAACATCTTAAGAAGATGCTTCATAATCTTTTTTTATCTTCCATATAATTTGTTCAGTGGGATCAAGGTCGGACTTTGACATTCTGATGCCCTAAACCAGGAGTGCGCAAAGTTTTTTTGCTGCGCCCCCTCTGTGTGCCGGCCCCAGGGGTTGCGCTCCTCCCTCCTCTCCAGTGACCCGGCGTCAAATGACGCCGAGGGTCACGTGACATCACGTGACCCCGCAGTGTCATTTGACGCGCGTTACCATGACAATGCGTCATGTCACATGACCCCGCTTCGTCATTTCATGTCGCGCTGTCATGTCGACGTGACCAGAAGCCGGCTTAATCCTGGTAAGTTGAGGTTGCAGAGGCCTCGTGCGGTCCCCCGGCATTTAATTTAAATGCCTCGGGGGAAAAGCGCAGGGCCTCTGAAACCACCGCGCTCCCCCACAAAAATCCCGCAGTTTGCACACCCCTACCCTAAGTGATGTCAAGGTTAAGAGGCCCCAAAATTTAGAAATAGATTTGTTATTCTGAATGAAGGATCCATTGAAAATATAAAGATGAAAGTGAAATGAATGAAAGCATTATACTAGCGTTGTTAGATACAAAGATGATGGCGTGAAGATAAAAGGAACAGTGTTTGCACATCCCATTCATTTTAATATTAAAACATTTTATTTCGGGATTTTGGGAGAGCAAGGTCATTGATGATGTCATCAAGTGATAAGCTACGAAGTTTGGCACTTTCCACGCACAGGATGCTTAGGGTCGTATTTGAATGAAAATGTCCATATTTATAGCGAATCTTCTCTTTCCCATATCGTCTTTATTTATCATCCGATTTTAAAACTTGAAATGCATACATTTTTTCTATTTTTGAGGCCCCTCATATTGTGAGGCCCTAAGCCAGTGGTAGCCAACTCCAGTCCTCAAGAGCCACCAACAAGCCAGATATTAGAAATATCCCTGCTTCAGCACAGGTGGCTCAATCAGTGGCTCATTTTGAGAGAACCACCTGTGCTGACGCAGGGATATCCTTAAACCGTGACCTGTTGGTGGCCTTTGAGGACTGGAGTTGGTCACCCCTTGCACTATCTCCCACCAGGATACCTTCGTTCTTAGCACCCATATTTAATCGTCTATGTGTTGAACCTTTGTTATTAGCTCATCTCAAATTGTTGGTACTGGATTGGATTGTGTTTGTCCTTTATATACCCTATTTACAATGTCATTCTATTGTATTTTTAAGCTTACAAAAGTGATTTTGCGCTGCATTTGGGGGGGTGATTTCCTTTGAAAACTAATAGAAGGAACACCTAGAGAGAGAGAGTGAAGCACGTTGAAATTGATGGCAGGTAATGACCACCTGGCCCGGCTGATCTGCCCATTTACTAAGCTGCTGGAAACCTGTAGACCCTTTTTGAGACCTGACACTTTTCCATGTAGAGCAGGGGTGGGCAACTGCAGTCCTCAAAGGCCACCAACAGCTTAGGTTTTAAGTACATCCCTGCTTCAGCACAGGTGGCCCAATCAGTGGCTCAGTCGAAGACTGAGCCACTGATTGGGCCACCTGTGCTGAAGAGCCACCGGTGCTGTATTTGACGGAGCCAATGATTGAGACCCCTGTGCTGAAGCAGGGATAGCCTTAAAACTTGACCTGGCCCCAAGGTGGCCCTTGAGGACTGGAGCTGGCTACCTTGGCCTGTAGCTTTGTTAGCGTATATGTGTAAGTGAGCGGGACACAGGCCCATGTAGCTTCTTCCCGCATCTTGATTGACAACAAAATGATGTTGCTTGACATTCCCCGTCGGATAGAAAGAAAAGGAGCGCTGATAAAAATGTCGTCTGCTGTGTAAAAGCTAATTTTAGTTATACGGCATTGAAATGTCTCCCTAATATATCATTGTGATTTCTCCCAGGGATTGTTTTTCAAAGTCTTTGTGTATGTGACTAGTCATAAAATAAGACTTCTTCGTTGCTGTCAACACGTTATGATGCACACTACAAGCTTTCATGGGGCATTTGATCTATTTCGTGTTTGACCTTTAATGCTCATCAAATCAAAGCACTTTGCGCTCAGTTCACTAATGATCTGACATATACCCAGGTCAGAGAGATGGAGAGCCACAGCAATCTACCACGTTACTTTGTCTATTGTTTAACACCTTTTCAATAGATTGTGAGATCTGGAATGAAGCCATCTTTGTCAAACTGTGTTAATGTCTTTGGTGTCCAACTATTAAAGCGTTATCTGTAAACCATTGAGTTGCCAACCCATCCTGAATTGTATGGAAATGTAGGGAGTCTCCAAGGCTCTAAGGCGAGGTTCCCGGTGGTGACGGCGGCGCGGGGCAGCATGCACACCACACACCGGTCACTAACTTCAATTAGGCAGGCCCCAGTGTCTTCTTGCATGGTGGCTCACGCAGTGCGGTGGCGCGTCAGCCAGCAGGGGAGACAACACGATTGTGTTCCCGTGAGGCGACGCGGTCACGTGGTGCGCTGGGAGCCAATAAGTAGGCAGATAGCTTGGACCAATGGGAGCGCGGTGCTTTGACCTGCTTGGCTGCTGATCCCCCCCCCCCCCTCTCCATTTTGGATCGCGGTTTTAAGCTGTGCGAGTGCCACCAGGACGCCAGGGACTTAGCCTAAGAAACACAAACATTGGCATACTGTGCAGATGTAGCCAGATTAATTTCTCTGCTGCTGGGGAATGCACTCGTGGCATCCTCTATTAGTAGGGTGACCAGACGTCCCGTTTTTCAGGCCTCGGTCCCGACTTTTGGGGTGCTGTCCTGCTTTTTTATGCCGCTGGCCGGCAAGCACTCTTCGCGCATTCACAGTCGGTGTTCACTCTTCGCGCATGCGCAGTCAGCAAGTGCCGACTGCGCATGCATGACCTTTGTCCTGGTTTTTGCTGGGACAAATATGGTCACCGTATCTATTACGCCTTTGGGGGCACCAATAGGGAAGAATGGCCCCCTGCTGCCTGAGGTTCTCACCTTCCCCCGAGCAGTGGCAAAATGCTTTTAATGCTGCAGCTCCAGCGAAGGTAATTCAGGTTCCATCTTGATTGAGGAAGGTGTTAATAAAAACAGGAGACAGGGCTCAATAATAACAAGGACATTTCACACCAACTCTTGCACCCATGTGCATAAATCATTATTATTTTGTATTGTTAAAATGTTCCACACGGTCATCATCTGCACATGTACAAAAAGACTGGCGTCACCAAAAACCCGACGCGCGTTTCGTTCAGACAGAAGTTCTGTCACACCAGCCCAGACCTTTGTATACTACCAATGACCATATATGCAGCATTTATGAATCAGTTTCTTGTGAGACAGTACACAGTCGCAGCTACTATTCAATTCAATTTGTTTTTAATATTTTAGTTCTCTCCAGTGATAAATTCCTCCCTCCCCCCCAATATTGTTTATATATATATATATATATATAAAAACAGAAAACTACAATAAGCGCAATCACAATTAGACTAATAATGATATTTACCACATATATAGGAGGGTATACTACCTCACAATCTAACTTTCCCTGATTAAGTCTGCAGCCAAAAGGTCTACCGCTCCACGGGCTGGTAAAAAAGGGATATCCAAACAAGAGTGACCTAGGCGCAAGTAAAAACAAGAAAAACAAACATAGGGTAATACGTTCAAACAATTGGTCTACTGGGGGGTACGATATGCACTTACAGCAGGTAGAATAAAATCAGGCCTTGTATCCACTCTGGGATCAGGAACAATGAATGAAGATCTGGAACAGCCAGCAGCAACTCATCTACAGGAATCGTATCCTCGTGTGAAGTATCACATATAGAAAGAGAAGTGGGACACATACATAGTGTAACACAGTTTATTTTAAAAATTTAATAAAAAAGACAATAGGCAAAATACTCACACTCACACCCAAACTCACAAAGTGTGAGTATTTTACCTATTGTCTTTTTTATTAAATTTTTAAAATAAACTGTGTTACACTATGTATGTGTCCCACTTCTCTTTCTATATGTGATACTTCACACGAGGATACGATTCCTGTAGATGAGTTGCTGCTGGCTGTTCCAGATCTTCATTCATTGTTCCTGATCCCAGAGTGGATACAAGGCCTGATTTTATTCTACCTGCTGTAAGTGCATATCGTACCCCCCAGTAGACCAATTGTTTGAACGTATTACCCTATGTTTGTTTTTCTTGTTTTTACTTGCGCCTAGGTCACTCTTGTTTGGATATATATATATATATATATTGTTATGTTAAGACACCCTAGATTCTAAGACGCACCCTTGATTTAATTTTAAAAAATTCGGAAAAAATAAAAATACTACATTAAATATTCAGAAAAAATGTTTTTACTAGCAGACAAAAGCATACATTTTTTTTACACTACACTACAGCTTTCTGCTATCATCTTGAGGGAGAGTGAGTGGCTCAGAGAGTAAAGTCACTTTATCTCCCTGTGCCTCAGGCACCAAAAAACATAGATTGTAAGCTCAACGGGGCAGGGACCTGTGCCTGCAAAAAAGTCTCTGTAAAGCGCTACGTAAAACTAGCAGCGCTATACAAGAAAATGCTATTATTATTATACTTGCTTTGTGTCCTGCGTATCCGATGGTCACCGCCGCTGATTAACATGAGACCCGCAACCCGACGGTCCGTTAACCGACGGCGGTTTGCGAGACGCATTCCGTTGGAAAAGCGAGGACCGCCTGCATGAACATAAACAAAATATGTACTTTTCTAATCTATTGGATCTGTTGCGCCCTCTGAAACTCATTGAGGTTTATATACTCTTAGGTCACATTTGTCAGAGGTTACATAAAGATATTTTTGATTACCTTTGTGCTGTATTTATTCATGTCCTCTCAGGCATTTCCTACTCATGTGTTTGAGGATTAATAACCACCTAAAGCATTCGAGGTTAAAAAAAAAAAAAATCCTCAATATAACGGGTAAATCTGAATCTACACTAAAAGTTTTACCTTGGCGTAAATATACTGAGACATTAAAACCAGGGCCAGTCCTGTCCCTCCACCCCCTGCCAGAGCCGCATTCCCTTAGGGCAGGGGTTCTCAACTCCAGTCCTCAAGATCCACCCAACAGGTCAGGTTTTAAGGATATTCCAGCTTCGGCACAGCGGGCTCAATCAGTGGCTCAGTCTGATTGAGCCACCTGGGCTGAAGCAGGGACTGATTGAGCCACCTGTGCTGAAGCAGGGACTGATTGAGCCACCTGTGCTGAAGCATGGGTTATCCTGAAAACCTGACCTGTTGGGGGGGGGGGAGGTGGTCTTGAGGACTGGCGTTAAGAGCCCCTGCCTTGTCAGTTTAACTAGCGATAGAAAACGAAAGTACATCCCAAATTCGCCAGCATAACAAGAACATTGGGCATTGTTATGTTTCCGAATGAAAGTGAAGTCACAGGAATGCCCCGATCACGCACGACTGTTATGATTTCACTGACAAGTTACAGAAGTTTTTGCTCGTACTAGTCTGACAAGGCCCCCGAATAGGAATGTAATGTAAGGACTATCAAGATGGTGCCACGGCTCAGCCACAGACACCATTTACAATGTCTGGTTCTTGTTATATACACAGAGGTCTTTTCTAATGCTTAACAAAACAGGGTTTTCCCATGCCAAACTCTGGCCTGATTCCAAGACATTCACATATTGTGTTTGTATCGCAGAACCATACTAAACTATTTCATTTGATTTGATTTGATATCTACTTGCTTAATAAATGGGTGTGATTTTTATTTATTTATTTTTTATAACGTGGACTGGAAACAGGAGTGCCACGTATTTGGTAAGAAGAGTATTGGCATAGATAGCTGCCTCCTGATATCCCACACAGACTCGGAGTGGAGGGTCCAGATGCGTGCGTCTTCATTCACTTTGCGAAAGTTCCTTCCATTGTTTTAAAAGAAGCACTTTATGCGCTTTTTTTAATCATCATTTGTTTTTTTTTAAACACATGATTGAAGCAGGGGGGGTCTCTGGAGTTAACCCCCATTAATTTCAGCTCCGTGGACCCCCTGCTTCCTGAGATACAGACCTCCGAAGGAGTTGCTGGTATCTCGGCAAAGCTTAAAGCTCCCGCGTCACACGGGCCAATAGGAAGCAGAACCTGATGACGTCACGGCTTCCTATTGGGCCGCAGGGCGCTGAAGCTTTGAAACTCCGCCATTACGTGAACCCTGCTAGCAGAGCAGCTACTGACGCCCCCTACAGAGGTAAGTATCTTGTGAAGCAGGGGGGGTCCCTGGAACTGAAATTAATGTTGTTCAGCTCCGGAGACCCCCTGCTTCAATCCTTCATTAAAATTAAACAACAAATCACGTGCTTGGATCGTCTGCTTAAGAAACCTCTGAAACTGCCATACATTCGAGCAAAGGTTCTATGTCCATTTGCAAGGCCAGAAAATGCATTCTTTTATGAAAACATTTCTGAAACTTGCCAATTACCTGGGGGGGAAGCGGTTAACTATGCTTTAGCAGCAGTGCACAAACTGGGGGGGCGCAAGATTATTCAGGGGGGGGCGCGGGCGGTTGCAGCGGCCCCGCGCTCTTCTCCCAAGGCATTTAAATGAATGCCGGGGGATCGCGTGAGGCCTCTGCAACTGTTTACTTACCTTCCCTTCGACGACGCATCGCCATGGCAACGCGGCATCAAATGACGCCGCTGGGTCATGTGATGTCACATTGGCATGGCAACGTCACGTCACCCCGCGATGTCATTTGACGCCAGGAGAGGAGGTAGGGGAGGGGGGGGGGGGGCGCGAGCAGGGAGGAAAGCAGGAAGGGGGGCGCGAGCAGGAAAGATTGCGCAGCGCTGCTTCAGCGAACACTGGAGTTAGATAATCTAGAAGTAAAATATACACCTTTATTGTTGTTTGGTGAACTTTCATTTTTCGTCCTGCTGCAAATATTCAACATTTCAAACGAACGCAAAGTGAACAAATGTTTTATACGTCTTTAGTAACATCAGCATCACGGTGTAACTTCCCCGCAATGCCTTTTGTAAAATCTTTTAGAATTATCACGATTATAAAACGCAGAAGTAGCTTCTTCCCGTTACTATAAGATATAGGCGCGTATTCTCGTAGCTACGAAATGTGACAAACCTTCTTCTAAAGTGCCCTTCTGAAGCGGGCTGGCAAGCTGGGCTATTCTGTAAGCCCTTCTCACATGTCCAATCTGTCTCTAAAAAGCTTTTTTTAGAGGCGGTTTCACTCCGGCTCTGACAATCCGATCGCTTTGTCAAGAAAGCCCCCAACTCACATTTTTTTTTCTACAAAAACGGCAACTCTAATAGCTCCGTTACGCAAACGGCTTCTAAAAACTTGCATTATTTCACACAGACTGCAATTCTCGTAGCTCCGTTATGCAAATCGCTTAAAAAAAACTCGCATTTTCTTTTTCACGCCACCTCGTGTGGCGAGATTTGTATTGCGAGTTACATCCAGAGCCTGAAATCTGGGTTTGGCTGAGAGAAAACCCCCATAAATCAGACTGGGGATGGACTTAGCACCAACTCAGGTCATTCCGCTTCCAAAGCACGAACGACCCAGGCGGTTTGTCACTTTTTGTAGACGCGGTTTAGAAGAAGCGGTTTGCAATAGCGAAGAGGGTTTTTTTCTCACATTTCGTGCCGCTACTTCTGAACATGCAAAACCGCTCGGTGTGGCACTGATAACTTCGGGCCTACGAGAATAAGCCCCATAGAACTCAACAAAACCCTTGAGTGGTGATACTCTGCCTGCTGTGTTTAGCTCTTTCCCTGATGCTTGTATCTCAATCACTGGATGTCTACGTTGGATCCATGTGACATTGCATGAGTCAATGTTTAAAGGCTGAAAGCAATGACATATGTTGGTGGTCTCAAACTCAGTCCTCAAGGGCCACCCAGAGGCCGGCTGTTATGGATATCCCTGCTTCAGTACAGGTGGTGCTGTCGAAGACTGAGCCACTGATTGAGCCACCTGTGCTGAAGCAGGGATATCCATAAAACCTGGCCTGTTTGGGGCCCATGAGTTTGAGACCCCTGACATATGGTATGTCAATACTGTATGTTCATGTACTGACCCAAATGCAAAGCTATGTTTCCCTATGCAGCATGTGTTAGTATTGTAGTGGCGGTATCACTGTGTTCCCAAAAACAAAATGTTACTTGAGGTCTGAATCAATTAAAGGAGCAATCCAAACCATCAATTTTACCAAAGGGTTGATGCAGGGGTTCTACAGAGGTGAACCCCATTAATTTTAGCGCTGGGGACTCCCTGCTTCCAGATATACTTAACTTCAAAAGGGTAATCTTTTAGCTTTTCAAAGGTCCCGCGTCACGTGGACCAATAGAAAGCCGCACCGTATTATGTCACAGCTTCCGATTGGCCCGCAGAGCACGGGAGCTTTGAAAAGCGGCCATGACGTGATCCCAGCTGGTCGATCGGTTACCGGCACCTACCACGGAAATAAGTATCTCCAGAAGCAGTGGGTCCCCCGAGCTCAAATTTGCAACACGATGGAAGATAAAATTGCACTGACCTATAGGTTTTAGGAAAAGATCATACCACATATTACAGGAGTGAAAGAGATACTTGCAGAGTGTTTTAATCTATCAAAGCGGCAATTCAAATGGGCCTTTTTTATTTTTTTGTCGATTTTATTTTTTTAACATAGAATTGAAGCTCATTAATTGCATATCCTGGGACTCCCTGTTTCTGCAGATACAGACCTCTGTAAAGGCCGCGCTTATAGCGCCGGCGACACGACGGCGACTGGAAAAACGAATGCATTGCCGCCGCGTGCGCTTATAGTGCGCGCAACGGCGACAATGCGACGTCGCGAAAACTGGTAGTCGGCAAAATTTGATTTTTGAAGGGCTGTTGCCTCATGTGACAGCCCTTGAACCGATCAAATGGCCGGAAACCCGCGATGCTGCCGCCTGGCGAAATATAACTTTTACCGGTGGCGACGGGTGACGCCGTCAACAGCACTATAGGCGCGGCCTAAGAGGTGTCCGCTCGGCTAGCAGAGATCACGTAATGGCGGAGTTTCAAAGCTCCTGCACCCTACGGGCCAATAGGAAGCTGTGACATCATCGTGACATCATCGTGTGACTTCCTATTGGCCTCCGTGTGACGTGGAGCTTTAAACTTTGCCAAGATACCAGCACCTCCTTCGGAGGTCCGTATCTCAGGGAGCAGGGGGTCCACGGAACTGAAATTAATGGGGTTCAGCTCCGGAGGAACCCCAGCTTCAATCCTATGTTAAACAACAAGACAATTAAAATGTATGAATTGCTCCCGAGGGCTGCCAATGCATTGCAGGCCTCTCGTGCATCGAAAGGGTCAAACGTATTGTATAAAATGTATTTTTAAAAGAACGCAAACACACATCTGAACAGAACAGAGTTGAAATGTGGATCTACATATGACATTGTATTGCAATTGTTTCTAAAAGGAACACAAGACTTCCTCAACTGATTGCCTCAGCTAAGAAGTCTTAAGACGAAATGCAAATTAACATGTCTTATGTTGGACATATTTACGTGTCACAACGTGAGCCAAAAACAAAACATTTCCACATGAAATTGTGTCTATTCTTTTCTTGTTTTCGTAGCTGTGATGATTAAGAACAGCTTGAAAATGTGACTTATTTAAAAGGTCAACTTTGTGACAGAGATGGCCGCGGGTTCCTCAGCTGACCCCAACATTCATGTAGAGGTGGAGTCACTCCAAGGACCAAAGTGAACCAAAGGCCACATGTTTAAGGGGCCATTTACGTGTTTTTGGCTTGTTTTTTATTACCAAAATCAGACACCTAAGAGTATTTAAAGAAGAAGAGTGTGGAAGATAGTGGGCTGAGATATAGGAGGGGTTTTATTTCCTCTCGTTACTCTGTTTTGTGTGATATCATATTTGCAAGGTGCTGGACAGGAGTTCAGACAGGCAAAGCCCCCTCTCTCCCCTCTCCTTATCTTTACAAAAATAAAATACAGAATAATTCATGAGGCCTGGCAGCTTTTCCGTGTGGCATATGAACCACACCTTATTTTTAATCTTAGAGATAGAGGGGACTCCATTCTGCTTCCAGACAGCCGCTAGCTCGCATCTGGCTGCAGTGGTAATATGGGTAATAAGTTTGTTCTCTTGCCTGGATAGGTTTTGCATGGGTCTGTTCAGTAAAAACAGCCAAGGATCCAATTCCACTTCTAGATTAAGGATTCTTTGGATCCAGTGTCCGACTTTTCTCCATAGCGAGGCTACCACCAGGCTTGCCCACCACCTATGGATAAAGGATCCCTGACCACCACAACCCTAAGGGCAGAATGATGGGTACCGCAGGATGAACTTCGAGAGCCTCAGTGGAGTCAAGTGCCACCTCGTCATTACTTTGGAAGCCTTCTCCTTGATAGTGGTGGAGATCGAGCACGGCTACGGCCCTGAAAATGTAATCCCAGTCCTCCCACTCAAGCTCCTCGCCCAGGTCCTGTTCCCACAGGGACATGTACTTGAGTTTGTGGGGTGGGATGGAGGAAGAGTCAGCGAGGAAACTATAGAGCCTGGAAATGAGGCCTGGGGTGCGAGTGTCTCTCAGACATACAGATTCAAACTGAGTGAGTGGACTCATCGGACCTGAATTTTATATAAAACGGCCTAAATTCCCTCTCCTTATCTTTATTGACTTCTGAATAGTGACCGGTAGGTTAGAGGTTGAATAAACGCTTAATTGAGAAGCACAATCCCATTTCAAAGTCCAGATGAAAAGAAAATAATGATTCTGTTCCAAGAAACCCAAACAGCCAAATGTTTGCTTTGAGTCTGATTACATTTGTTTAAGAAAAAAAATGACATTGTTATAGTGTTTTTAACTTTTTTTTTTTTGCTAACAGGGAGCGTGAGTTTAAGGCAGGGTTGCTAACTCCAATCCTTAAGGGCCATCAACAGTTCAGGTTTTAAGATATCCCTGCTTCAGCACAGGTGGCTCAGTCAGAGACTGATCCACTGATGGAGCCACCTGTGCTGAAGCAGGGATATCGTTAAAACCTGACCAGTTAGTGGTCCTTGAGGAATGGAGTTGGCCATGCCTGCTTTAAAGAATTAATCATGCCTATTTATCCCAAAATGCTTCACCACTTCAGTGCCAGACAGAGGTTCTGTCAAGGTCCCCCCCATCCCCCCCAGTCACTAGGTTGGAGTCACAATAAAGAAAAAGCACGAAACACTGAATGTCAATAATTATTTTCAAAGAGGTTTAATAGTTTTTCAAAGGCGACCTGACATTGTATTTCTGAATAGGGAAGGTTGAATGAGCATATCTTCCATAGCTGACCCAAATCTACTTTAGCTTCCAATGCATTTTAACACGGGCTCCCTAAACTGCTGCATTACACAGCTCGTACAACTAAACCTGCGACAAGGAAGAACAGAGTAATCGAGTCCCTTTAGACTCACCATTTGGAGGCCGGTCACTGATTCTGCATTTTTAAGGCTGGTGGTGGTTGCAAACTACATACAATTGCTCTATGTTGGATAAAATATTCTAGATATCAATTCATTTACACAACATTTGCATACTTGCCAACTAACCGCAGGTCGCCTGTGTGATAATGAGCCAGTCCAGGGTTTCTGGGCCTATATTCTGGTATGTTTGCAATGTTTGGTATAATGAGGGAGGGCTGAAAAAAGACTAATCAGGATCATACATTAATAAGCTGGAGTTAGTGGGTATGTATGTATGTGTATCTTTATTTATATAACGTCCACAGTGTACTTAGCGCTTTACAATGACAATGCAGTACAGGGAAATATAATACAATAAGCGCAACAAAGTCAGACACAAGCAAAGGAAATCCCTGCCCCGAAGAGCTTACAATGTAAGTGGCATGTTGGGAGACTTAGGCCTCGGTCCCGCTGCGCTCGTTGGCGCGGGCGGCAATGTAGCGAGTTCCCCACCAGCAGGGGAATCCTCGCGAGCCGGTCCCGGTCCCCACTGGCGGCACAGCTGACTACACGCTGTCGCGCGTCAGCCGCTGGAGACACCAGAGAATGGTGTTTTCTAGCTTTGACGCGTGACGTGTGTGGCTGTGAGCAAATGGGGAGGGGAGGCTTCGGGAGGAGGAGAAGCTTCGGGGAGCGGGGAGGAGTGTGGAGTGAAAGCAGGTGAGTGCCTTTCTCTGTGTGTGTGTCTGTGTGTGTGCGTGCCTGTCTGTGTGTGTATGTGTGTGCCCGAGTGCGTGAATGCCTGCCTCTGTCTGTGTGTGTGTGTGTGTGTATGAGTGCGTGAGTGCCTGCCTGTGTGTGTATGTGTGTGCCCGAGTGCGTGAGTGCCTGCCTCTGTCTGTGTGTGTGTGTGTGTGTGTGTGTATGAGTGCGTGAGTGCCTGCCTGTGTGTGCGCGCGTGTGTGTATGAGTGCGTGAGTGCTTGCCTGCCTGTATGTGTGTGTGTGTGTGTGTATGTATGTATGAGTGCCTGCGTGTGTGTGTGTTTAATACTTACCGAAGCTCCAGCTCCAGCCCGAGTCCGTGGAGGGAGGGGGGGGGAAGAGTAGCGGGTCCCTCCGCTCAAGCCACGCCCCCCCTCCCTGTCAAACCGCCCACCTCCCGCTCCGGCTCCCGCTCCCTACAGACCGCATATCGCGGTCTGTGTATCTCAGCGCACCGCCTGTCAGCAGTGCGGGTGCGCTGACTCTGGGAGCGGGGCCTTAGCCTTACAGAGACAGCAGGTGAGGGAATAAGTGCAGTAGATAGCAGTGCTTGGCCACAATGGTTGATAGGAGTGACTGTGGGTGTGGTACAGAAGCCACAAGTCCAGGCTATTGGGATGCTTCATTTAAGAGGTGGGTTTTCAGGTTTTTTCTTGAAGGTGGGGAGAGAAGGTGCTCGGTGTATACTGAGGTGTGAGGGAGTTCCACAGGTAAGGGACAGTGGTGAGGGAAAGGGGTTTAAGGTGATAGAGAGCAGTAGTGGTGGAGGTATGAATTTGATACTTACATTGATACTTTACGTTTAACCCCTCAAAAAGTAAATCCCTTTGCTGATCTGGGCTTCAAAATGGTTCCTGTTGATACATTGGCTTTTTCTATATCCTCACCTCTTTGAGAGGGAAAGAACTGTTCATAAACCTGCCACGGTTCTCATCAATACGTTTACCTCCTTTTAACAGGTCCAATCAATTAACCCTTTTAAGTCCTGCTTATTATGAAATGCAGCAGTCACAAATGATGCATGGCCCTTTTAAACAATGATAATGTAATCCTGTAAAAATGATTCACTGACAGCTTTATGTGAGTATAGATTCCAGTGCAAGTAAGGAATATCATGCTAAATAATTTATATTTACTAAATGCCTGGTTAATGTAAACCACTTAAAAAGATTTGCATCAGGTGCATAAAATGAACTCATTATAAAAATCTCCCTGCTAATGACAAATATGTTTGGGGGGGGGGGGTAGGTTGCAGCAAATAAAACTTAATAATCATGTCATTTCATTTTTAAATATACCTCTATTAATATGTTAATAATAAAAAAAAACAATGGTTAAACCCCTCCGATGATAAGAGGGTCTATCATACATAGAGAAGTGCAATGCAAAGCAATACATTGCCTAACCCGTAGGCAGCAAAATGGTTAATGGTTTAACCTGTTAATGGCTGGTGAGGTGGGAGGCACAAGTAGCATTGCCAGCATCTGCAGTGCTGAAGGGTTAAAGCCGCTACATCTAGTAAACAAAAAAACACGACTTTTGGAATAAAATTGGTTCAAAGATTATAAGAGTAAATCAGAAAGAAATTCAATGAATATTGATTTCTACTGACTGGCATACAAAAGGTATTACAATTTTGCACTGTCATAAATATAGTTTGGGGTTGTAAATATAAAACATACTACTGAATTTACAATACCACAGTAACTATAAAACAACATTATTCAGAATGTATTCTTTGGATATTCCAAGCAAGGTAGATAAACAGAAAATTTGTATGTAACTATCATAGATGGGTGTATATCTTTCCTGTTTAATGTAACAACAAGCAGAGAAAATCAATTGATGTTGTAAATAGTTATTACAAAAAAAGACTTAGAAATAAGTTCCATTAGTGATTCAATAGAAAGCACGAGAACTCATTTACATACATGGGTAATGTTTCATCATTCTGTTAGCTACAAATCAGGCAGCGACAATCTGTTCCAAATTTATATAACATCATTAAAATATTTTGCATATGTAGTTACTAGAAATATATTGACACGGTTTACATTTCCTTCATTTGAAGAAATAATGCATTTGAATGCACTAAGCGTGTGTTGGCTACTTCGCAGGAAAGTGAAGGTCGGATAAAGGTGGAGTGGAACATACAATTAAAAATGTATCATCTGATAGAGCACAAAAACAGAGAGCAAAGTCATGAACATTTGCCACATACTCTGCTGATAGAAGGGCATTTAACCGCAGCAAAAGGGTGAAGAAATGCAAACCCGGGGAAGACATTAAGGAAGCAATCCATGCCGGAAAATTTGTTTGTGAATGTATTTATTTGTTTTAATATAGAATTGAAGTAGGGGGTCTCTGGAGCTGAATCACATTCATTTCACCTTCGGGGACCCCCTGCTTCCAGAGATACTTACCTCTGAATGGGGTGCAAGTAGCTGCTCCAGCAGAGTAAGCAGGGCTTTAAAGTTTAAAGCTCCCACATCACATGGGCCAATAGAAAGCTGCACTAATGACGTCACCGCTTCCTATTGGTCCACAGGGCGGGAAATCTTTGAAGAGCAGACATATTGGGAACCCTAGTAGCCAAGGAGAATGGCTACCGGCACATCATTCAAACGTAAGTATCTCTGGAACCAAGGGGTCCCCGGAGCTGAAATTAATGGGGTTCAGCTCCGAAGACCCCCTGCTTAAATGCTATATATTTATTTTTATTTTTTTAAACAATCCACTTTAAAGGCAAAGTATCAAGCTCAGGATTTGTGGTATAGCTATTTAATTTAACACTAAGGCCCAGATGCACTAACCTCTGTTAAATCAGGGCAAATAACATCAGTGGACCTAAATTAAAAATGGACGTTATTTTCCCTGAGTTTGAACGGCCTTTGGTGGATATGTGATGTTAGGGGAACACCACTTTTCCATGTCATTAGCACTAATGGCCGGAAAAATGGAACCATACATTATTTCAAGGTGTCGCTTGAGTTATCATTCGGCTGCTCTCTTTAGTGCATAAGGCGTTACGAATGACCCGATGTTAATTTAGGTTACGTTACAAGAAATAGCCTAAAGAACTTAATCCAGGGACGGGCAACTCCAGTCCTCAAGGGCCATCAACTGATCAGGTTTTCAGGATAACCCTGCTTCAGCACAGGTGGCTCAATCAGTCCCAGCTTCAGCACAGGTGACTCAATCAGAGGCTCAGTTGACTGAGCCTCTGATTAAACCAACTGCACTGAAGCTGGGATATCCTTAAAACGTGACCATTTGGTGGCCCTTGAGGACTGGAGTTGCCCCCTCTGACTTAATGGATCTTGGCCCCAGCCATACGTTTTGAACACTGGGTAATGCATAAGGTACTTTGCATTGGTTTTGACGGCTGTCCATAAACTCTTCCACTTCGGCGGTTATGAGAACGCCTTTGCCTCAAAGGCTAAGGCCTTGCCCCCGCTGCCTGCTACAGCGTCCGCTGTGGCGGACGCTGCGCTCACGAGAGCCCTCCCCGCAATGGCGGCGGGCCCGCTGCGAGGGGGGGCCGCAGCGCTCGCGCGAGAGCTACTCCTGCTCTCAATAGAATTGAGAGCAGGACTCGCGTCGAGCGATTAGGCACGCCCCCCGGCGGTTCAGCCAATGAGGGCGAAACTGCTGGGTGATGTCATGGCCGCGCCCCCGTCACTCCTCCACCACGCCCCCCCGGTCTCTGCTCCTGCAGTGAGCTGCAGACCGGGGAATCGCCGGAACGCGCAGCCAAAAGCGCGGGCGCGCATTACAGCGCCGTGACCGGGGCCTTAGCCTAAGACACGATATTTTCCATTTTCTAACATGTGTTCCACACCCAAGCCGAAGTGATACAACTGAAGGTGTATGAGAAGTACATTATATCAAAAGGGTTATGCACAATTCTGTAAATGTTGGTCTTTTGTCCTTAATGCCTTTGTTGGCAAGGTAATGCATTGCTGGGCCCTCTGGCAGCAATTAAAACTTCTATAAAAACATAATTAACAACGGGCAGCTCTGACAGTCATGCTATGCTTCTGCCCAGCCTAAAGCAGAAAGGGTTGTTATTATATGGAGCAATAGAAGTTAAGGGGGTAATTGTATATTGTCCGAAGCGGACGTTTGCACTTCAACCAAAAACACCCCATTCAATCAAGTCAATGTCACTTCGGACAATATACAATTTCCCCAAAGGGAGATACTGGATTAACATGCCTCATAGCAGCAATATATCCATCCATACAGTATGTCTTGCTCTATCCCGTTTGTATCAGCAAGTTGAATTCTTTTTTACAAGACAACATGAAAAATTAATTACAATTGATCTGTGTACAAACGTCCATTTTTGCGTCTTGTGTTAACACATTTTTCCATCTTGGGTGTGTCGATGAAATCTCCAGAAATAAGCCGATGAGGGCCTGTTTGCCAGTTTGTAGGTGATCTCTTTACACCTGTTTGGCACTGGGAATTATTTAATAAATACCACCCTAGGGATGAATGAATGTTACTGAACAATGCCAACAAACACAATGGCAGATCCATCATAACTTTAATTTACAAGTATGTGCATCTGGAGCAAACGTCTTACTGATACCCTCAATATTAGAAGCAGTTGTTTGTTATGGGATTCAAAACAGAGAAACAGTCCGTGAAATCAAAGATGTTTTTAAATAAACTCTAAGGCTCTATTTTTGGATTGTTTTTTTTTTTATCTCCCATTGTTCTTTATTTCATTGGTTTCCAAAGGCTGCTATCAATTGAGACATAAAATTACATTAAGGAAATATTATTCACATGTCTATCCCGATCAAACATAGGGTGAAATGAGGTTAACTGTTTGCATTTTCGGAGAAACACTTTCCTGTGTGAGTGACCTGGAAAGATTGTGCCCAGTTTGTCACTATGTGACATTTTGTGTAATTGTGTAATTTTATTTTACATTTGTAGTTCTAACTGAACGCAGCAAACGTTAATTATCAATTTTTTAAGTTGTATTTTTTTATGTTACTAAAACAGTATACAGTGTATTGCTTTTAATTTTAAACAGTCTAACTTTTTATTTTTAAAAATTGTATTCAAAGATAATGTTTCTGGAATAGGTCGTTTCATCGATTTGTCGGAAATTTACTGAAAAATTAGCGCACTACAAAAAACCTATTACAGCGTGGCAAACTGGAATCAGCATTTCCGAACATTGAAATTGCTTTATTACCACGTTTCCTATCAATTTTGGTCACAAACGGCAAAGGCGGACGATCTTTACAAAGTTGAAACTCAGGGGCCTATGCAGTAAGTGGAGAGTTTTGTATGTCGCCAGCGCTATTATTTCTCAGGTTTTTGACGGGTATGTGGCGCAATATGCGGTAATTGGCGATTTCGAGTGAAATGGTGTGTTCTACATGTTGCGCGTACATGCTGCAGAGGTTCGCATCTCCGCGCTTTGTGGTTGCCTATTTGTTTTGGCGTAGCTTTTTGGCGCGTTTTTCGCAATGCCATTGTGCCGCGCGCTGCCGAGACCATACTCGGCATCAACTGCATTGAGAGTGGTGCTGACTATGGCGAAATAGCCATTCTCGCTACACGCACAGCGCTTTCTTTCCGAGACCAGTAACATATGCCGAGTTGAACTAATCTCGCACACATTTCGCCAACAATAGAATGGCATATGCCATACTCGCCAAAAAATAGACGAATCCAGCCTTCTCGTCATTTGCTGCATAGGCCCCTCAGTAAGAATTACCTCCTCCGCAGTTGCTGCTTCAGCGAAGATTGACCGCTCTGTCCTTGGTGACAATAGAATCAGATGTAGTTCATATAATCTAATTTGCTGATGTTATTTGTGACTTTGCAAATAAAATTTAAAAAACAGGGACACATGGAAATAAATAAAATGTTTGCGTTTGTAATATTTGCAGAATTTCAATAAAAGTTGTGAATGTTGTTCAATAAAAACCTATTATTTGTATTTAAATGTGTATCTAAATGTGACCTTTTGTGGGTGGGGCCCCCAACTTACACTTGACCCAGGGCCCCAAAAATTCTTAAGACAGCTCTGACCTGTGGGGGTTATTTATGAAACTGCCACAGTGCCAATCATCCCAGATAGGCACACTCCCAGTTTAATGAATAACCCCCTATATTGGACCTATGCACTATATCAATTGCTATTAATAAAGAATAAATTATAGAATATCAATCATTCCTGGTTAGGAATCAGTATCAAGAACATCTACTCACGTATTCCATATTGCAACACGTGTTATACTGCGATGCAGACTTCTCTCCGTCCGAAATTCAGATTCAACTTTTTTTTCCCCCTTTCTTATGTGTATTTATTTTTTCTTTGATGTATTTATGTATTTTCTTATTGTCAAACCTTTTATTTCAGGTTATTTGATAAATAGAAATACCACTTGTGGTGCATTTGCATGTCTCAGGCTGGTCTGTAACCCTGTCTTTCCCCCATCACCGCTTAGCAAACAGTGTTCCCACTGCAGCCAGGGATTCTGGGTAATGACATGCAATTGAGCACAGTGTCACTCGTTACTCCTTATCCATTTTAACATTGACCCCTATAAGTTTAGTCCTGCCGTATGACACAGCTTTTAAGCACAGCCTGGGTTAAAGAAGTGCAGAGACAGTAACTCTACTCACAGACAGCTTTTTCATCCTTTTGGGTCTCTTCAGTGTGAGGTTGGTTACTGGCTACACAAAGTGAAGTTGGGGCGTGGGATAAACAGACATTAAAAAAGTTATGGTGAGTAAAAGAACAGTGAGAAAACCCGTCCAGCATACATCAGGTTATCACAAGATTATTCTGCACAGCAACAAGTACCTCTGATCAGTCACAATTAAATACTCTATATTTAAATCTGCTGACAGGCTGACAGCCATACATTGGAGTTCTCCGAGCAATACATTTGACAACTCCTTCATTTCCTACGTGTTTTCCTAGTTGGAAGTCTGTCTGTGACAGTGCCTCTTTTTTATAGTGCTCTTTTTATCAGATACAGTATATGGTCATTTCTAATGATCAAAACATAATAAACTCAACACTGCAGAATATTACTCTCCATCACAATTAGGCACTCGAAATGTGAGCCCTATTTAAAGGGAAAAAACGCTCTATGATGGGGGTTTTTGTAACAACCTTTAAAAACTTAAAGGGCTGTATTTTTTAAGCTCAAAGTAAAATAATGGTAATGGCATGTTCAGTAGGTTAAATACCAGCGATTGATACTATTTTTAAATAAATCAGACAAGTGTGTTTTTTTAAAACATTGTTTTACATTTAAGGTGTCCATAGTAGCCAATGATACTGATTTGAGATGATGGTTTGTTAACCCCTGTGTACGTGGGCAGATTTTGATCCAGACTTCTTGCATTTTCTTGTTTTGTTTAACTAATGATGGTAGAATAATTTGTTTAACGAGATAATGGAGAAGAACATTAACAGCTAAAATTAGAACAGAACCCAAGAAAATAGAAGCTGACTTATTTGTACACAAGAAACATATAAGTGAAAAGTTTAGTTTGGTGGATTGAACCTTCCCATGAAAGTCAATTAATAAACATATTTTTTGGCCTGCTAAGTGTGTGCCTTAATTTGTCCTGTTATTCCTCACCCTAAAGCAGAGTCATGTTCTCAGCTGGGATCAGACTAAAATGCTAGAGTGAGGTCAATTATTACAGTAGACTAGCGGAATTGCCCAGAATTGCCCAAAGGGTGGGCAGAGTTAAATATATATAAAAATATATTTTATTTTATTTTTAATTTCTAATAGTTTAGCTAAAACATGCTAAGCATTGCCAATCTAAAAACTATACTACAAAAATAAAAACAAACTAACCTTAACTGTATCCTAACCAATTGCATCCTATCAAGTCAAGAACATAATTGAGAATGGCAAGAAAAACACAGAAAGACTACACTAAAGCTAAAAAGTCTAAATTAAAGCTCTTTATTCACATGCTTTTGTTTCATTTGCACTGTTCGCAGTGGAACGTAAGTACGAAGCGTCAGGCAATTAGCTCAAATCAAGAAAACCATTTAGAACCAGAACCGGAAGTATTGAACCGGCACTTTGTATGGATCAATTATGTCTCCTCCAAATATGTACCTACATTTCAAATTTGAAGTTAATCGAACAATTTCAAGAGGAGCTAGAGTGAAGAAAACAACGAAGCTAGGGGCGAAACATGCCAGAGCTCACCTACGCTCGTCCATGTGATCCTACTAGATAGCATGCCAAGCGTGGTGGCTATAGGATTACGTGTGTGGATTTGTATAGTCGGACAAACAAACAAACAAACTTTCTGAATTGTAGTATAGTTATTAAAGACTGTATTACATGTCAAGTGAAGGCTCCAGCCATAGTTATCATTCTGCGCGTACTCATGAGAGCACAAACGCATCAATATGGCACACCACATATTGCTTGAAGTCTACATATTACAGTAAGATTGTCTTCTAATTGACATGGTCTTTCATGCTGGTCAGGCAAATGAAAGTCAATACCAACTGGTTAGCAGCTTGGCGGGTCTCACTAAAGAGACATTACACGAGAGTGACTCCTTTCACTCCTTTCTCCAAATATTACATGTATGCACTTATCCCATCGGTATTATTGCAAATGCATTTCTCTGTATTATAATTGTATTGTAATGTTGGTGAAAATTGTAAAGTGTGGCGCACCTGTTCGGCGCTATAATAATAGAAATAGAAATACATACATACTGAGGCCATGGAAGAGCTGCTAAAATACAGCAGCAGATGTCACCTATGGTGCAGTGCATTCCTCCTATGGATGCTCCAGAAGTGGCAAACTGGGGGAGTTAGGCGGAGATGTATGGCAGAATTAACCATTCTTCAGATGGAGCAGGGTTACCATAATATAACCCATATTACTCCACGTGTAATTGTACATTGCCAGATCCAATCTTCCTAATACCTTTCCAATAAATAGAAAGCATACAGCAATGTGTTACCAGCACACAGACAGGCCAACTAGCTCTATGTTTATCATAAGTAGACCTCCTCCCAAACACTGTGGTCACAGCTCCTAGTGATACTTAGAGGTTTATGGTCTTCTGGCAAAGCAACAATGTTATACTTTCTATCAAGTAATGTGATAGGGTGCGTATATTCACATTACTAGGTCAATATCTTAAGTAATGGCCTTTTATGGCATCAGTGGTGGAAGCTCTCAAGTGAGAATGCCAGATCAGCCATGGGTGATTGAGGAAATGCAGGGTACTGCTTAAGTAACGGTGAACACATGGGCCTCCAAGAAATGATTAATTCTTAACTGACTTTCTGAACCAAGCTTTGTTTTTAGTTATGATTAGATATCATGTCACACAGAGACGTCCAAAAAAAGCCATGTGTTGCTTTAGAAGCCTTATACTGTGCAGAGATCAGTTGCCTTCAAATGTTTTCTGCTGTGTTTATATTTATTTATAAAGCAAGACTGCCTTCGAGAAACGTAATGAGATGCTGTAGCTTTTTAAAGAGGTAAAATCATTTTCAAACACAGACACACAATGAGTTTATTTATTTAGAAAGTTGTTAAATAGAGTCTGGGAATTCAAATATTCAATGATGACATTGTGCAGAACTGGCCACAAGCCAAACTCGACTCTTTCCCTCTCTCAGGAGACATCTAGTGAACTAGGAATGTACCTCTTTCTCCTCCCACTTTACTAAATAGGTAAAAGTAATTAATTATAGGCAAAGCAGTATCTAAACCAGTAATGGGATTCTAGACTAAGGAACTACAAAGTGTGTTTAGCTGTAAGTGCTAGAACTAAAGTAATATGTCTGACTTCAGAAATGGATTCTGTAAACTGGCTGCTTCCTTCTGTTCAAACATTTTATTACATGTATTACATAAGCAGAATGTGTATTAAAAAAAATCTCAACAGTTATATCTGGTTGTCACTTTGTTTCTTCTTTTTTTTTTTATATACATTTTATGTTCAGTCACCTTGACAATACAAAGATGAAGTTTATTCCAATAACTAAGCGGCTGGCAATTAGAGAGGCAATTTGGGGGGGCGAATCTGGATCGGCAGTTTGTTTGGTCTGCGGATTTGAGAGGATCAATCTCAAAAAGGGGTGAATCACGTTTTGCAGATTTTTTAATTAATATTACCATATTGATGGATTTGTAGAATCCAATCCGCGGATTCAGCAATTCTTAGGAACCCGCCACAGATGGCTGAATCCGCAGACTGGATTGTACAAATCCATTAATGGATTGTATCCAATGGCAGTTTTTGATAAATCCATGCGGATTAAAACCGACCAAATCCGTTTGCGGATTTAACACCGCGAAAGGGATTTGGGGGGGAAAATGCGAGAAAATCTGGGAAACAGATTTGGGCAGATTCCCCCATTTCTACGGACAATCCTATGCAAGCTTTTCTGGCACTGAAGTGGATGAACAAACTTCTGAACATCAATATGATGAAAAGCACTTGTAATAAATATTTCCTAATACAGGTTACTACACAAAATAAAACAAACATATTATTGATACAGCCGAGACTGTCCTCAATCATTATTTCCAAATTCAATGGAATTTCAACAAAACAAATGGTTTAAAATGCAAACTTAACTATAAAGATTTTGTAATGCATTGGAGACTGGCCATAATAAACAGTCCCAAATGCTATAGTCCCAAATGCTATAATGAGAAGTGGTTCCCAGTTAAACTGAGACTGTAGACTAAGAATAGATCCTAATACCGTGCAGTGTACCGGCAAGAAGTGAGTCTCGTCCAATGAAATACTGTATACACCGCTCACAAGAATGATTTTATATTGGAGATTGCCCTCCAATACTAGTTTCCAATGCAGAAGAAGCTGTCCACAGAAACTGGTACCCAAAGCCACAGAGAAAGGATGTCTGCAGAAATGTTCTTAGTATGTATGAATACTGTTAACAAGAGGTTTGACTCCTATGACTTGATGATTGTATTAGATTTTTACTGTTTTCTGTATGAACGAATGCATACATTGTTATTGTGGAATCATTTTTTTCCCAAATCCATAAAGGAAGTATAGCCATATTATCCATGCAACATTGTATACAAAATAACGGCTGGCACCTGCTTCTCCAAATCATCTTTCAGTGTAAAAAATGCGTGTGCAATTGACTATACTTTATATAAAAAAACGCAAATGCATACTGAATGATCAATAAGTAAGGAGAAGTTATCTTTATTGTGCACATAAGGGCTGGACCTAGGGGTGCGGGGGAGCGGAGTGCTGCAGCCCCCCTGAATTCATAAATGTGTACATGATGGTAATGAAGGGTGATCAACTCCAGTCCTCAAGACCCCCTCCCCCCCCTACTCCCCAAGAGGTCAGGTGTTTTCAGGATATCCCTGCTTCAGTACAGGTTGCTCAATCAGTTTCTGCTTCAGCACAGGTGGCTCAATCAGTCACTGCTTCAGCACAGGTAGCTCAAACAGAGGCTCAGTCTGAGATATCTGGGATATCCTGAAAACCTGACCCTAAGGGGGCTTGAGGACTGGAGTTTAGCACCCCTGTAATGTACTGTATGTATGTTACTGGTTTTGTATGTGCAGAACTCCCACCCTAAAATTAGTTCCTGCACACCTGATTATGCATATCCAAAAAGCTTATATATGTTTTATAATATAGAATCCAAAAGACAGCCGGCACTCCACTTGAAAGTAAACAAAGTTTGGTGCTTATCCCATAACACAATATAGACCATACGATACCAGTTGAAGCACGACATCAAGGGACAGCACACAGGTAACAAGGGACAGCACACAGGTAACAAGGGACGGCACACAGGTAACAAGGGACAGCACACAGGTAACAATGGACAGCACACAGGTAACAAGGGACGGCATACAGGTAACAAGGGACGGCACGCAGGTAACAAGGGACAGCACACAGGTAACAAGGGACGGCACACAGGTAACAAGGGACGGCACACAGGTAACAAGGGACGGCACGCAGGTAACAAGGGATGGCACGCAGGTAACAAGGGACGGCACGCAGGTAACAAGGGACGGCATGCAGGTAACAAGGGACAGCACGCAGGTAACAAGGAACAGCACACAGGTAAGTTGATCACAAATTCTTTGTATTGAAAAATAGACACAAAAAACGACATTTCGGTCCCCCAGTGGGACCTTCCTCAAGGTGGTGCTTGAGTGGTCCCCACTGGGGGACCGAAACGTCGTTTTTTGTGTCTCTTTTTCAATACAAAGAGTTTGTGATCAACTTACCTGTGTGCTGTCCCTTGATGTTGTGCTTCAACTGGTATCGTATGGTCTGTTTTATAATATAGATATATATGTATTTTATTTTATTTCCTTTATGTTAGTCACATCCAGAAAATAAGTTTATGTTTAGTTTGAAGTAAATAGTAATTAGTGATGTAGGAAAGAAGACATTGAGCAGAATCAAAGACCACATGGACCTGTTCATGCTTTCAGACACAGAACTGCCCAATGCAATAAGTAATATGTGTATGATTCATAATCACACACAAAAAAAATAACTGTTTTTCTAAAACTTCATGTTAAAGACCCCACAAAAAAAAAAAAATATTCACAGCTCAGGGAAAATAATCTGATCTGAGATATTTTTGCAGATTATTAACACATTGTCCCAAATGCAATTTAAAAAAAAAAAAAAAGCACTTAAAGGTAAGGGCAAATAAATGGCAAATAAAGAGACGTCATAAGGATGAAGCTGGCAGGGTTTCACTTCTCAAAAACACAAATGCGAATAGAGCGTTACACACAGGCAGTGAGACTTGCCAGGGCTCCTAGAGACTGGACACAGGCAAGTTACATGCACAGGAAAGCAGCTGAAACCTGGGAAAGTGTGACTTTATTATCTCAGATGTTTGGGGCAGATCTGGATATACCTTCACTGCACTAAATTGCCTGTAAAAAAAAAAAGGAGTGCTAAAGTGTAAAAGTAACAAGTGCAGCCCATTCTTCTGTACTGTGCTAAGCTGATCCCATTCTGACCCTTTATGAGGCTAATGGGTGGCTAATGGCTAGCAGTCTGGGAGACAGAGCTGGGCTGGCTCACATGCAAAATGCTCACCTACAGTATACTTTACTTCATAGCTAAGACAATATATGCAAATAGGAACCTATAGCATCTGTCTGCACAGGTGTAATACGGATACGTCAATAATACTGGAAATATAATAGTTATAATAATAATGAACATTATACGTATTTGATATATATGCATGTGTTTGTGTATACATATACATATGTATATATTTATATATACATATAATATATGTATATATATATATATATATATATATATATATATATATATATATATATATATATTGTCACACACACACACACATACAGTATACACACAGTCTTTGATATATATATATATATATATATATATATATATATATATATATATATATATATATATATATATATATATATTTCAGAAACTGTTAAAAAATGAAGTTGCATATTACCGTATTTCCCTTAAGTAAAATGTGTGGTCGCATATATAAGTTTATTAAATACTATATAGTCTTACTCTTCTATTTGCACATATTGAATGAATGTTATTTTAGTTCTATATGCCGTCTATTTCAACGGCATTTTTCCTTGTATAATTCTCCAAAGTTGCTTTCACAAGTGAAACTTACACATTTGATTCCTTCAGAAACTCCTGAATTCAGGAACTTCTGTCGTTTTCCCAACCTCTCAGCAGCATGCATTTAGTTCAGGATTTTTATATCACAAACAGAGGCAGGTTTCATTCTCCAGAGCCCTGAATGGCTCCTTAATTGGCTGTTTTTGATGCAGTGAAAGAATGAATATGCGAATGTCTCCTTCACATTGCACTAAACAGGAAGAAAAGAGGGGGCAGCCAGGACAAAGCAGGCTGAGTGATTGAATTACTGGGGTCACTAACAACCCCACTTGGATTTGACAGTGAAATCCACCAAAAGGGAGAGTTATTTCAATAACCAAGAATCCCAAACTTTCCAATCTATTTCCCTTTATTGGTGTAACGAATGAGGAGATGACTGTGTTTGTACTTCAGGAAAACTTTGAGTTCACCACAAATCTCAAAAGAAAGATAAAGAGATACAAAAATATATATACAAGATTTTAGATATACAGCCATTTTATATATATATATATATATATAATACAAATGTATTTACATACCTGTAAATCATTATATATATATCAGTTTTGTAAATCATGTATATATATATATATACACACACACACACACACACACACAAATTGTATAAATCTTGCCTTTAATTCTTTTTTTAATATATACACATACATACAGTAGAGAGAGAGCGCAATAATTTATAGAAGCGATCACACTACTGAATGAACCATCGCATAACTTGTCACATTATTAGCAGCTTAAATCCCATGACCTTGAGGTTTATTAATCAAATAAAGAGCCTTATCGGGGAAAAACAAGGCTTACTCAAACCATACTCCAAACGATACACACCGTAAATCATTTCTATTACTTATCTGTTGTGTTCATATCCATACTTATTAATATCTGACACTTTTAAGAGAAGGTGAAATCACACTATCCTGTAGCTTTTATCCCGGGAGAGGCACTAGATCATGTTATATGAGTTACCTTTTGCTTATTCCGGTTTGAGGAACATAAATGTTGCTGATTCTTACATTGATTTTAAATGAAAATTAAGAGCTGAACCAACAAAAATAATAATAGTATAAAGTTAGGTTTTTTTGCATGTTACCATAATATACAAATAGACAGAGGTTAGCATATAAACGATCAGTTAAGTATTTATTGATTTATAAAGTTTAAAATTATCTAAGGAGAAAAAAGAACAATAAAATATTTAAAGTTTAAAAAAAAAGGTGCAAATCTAGCAGATAATGCTCATTAAATGTAGTATTTATTCTACAAGGGACGTTTCGCAGTCTATTTTGATCAGACACTTGGTTTAAAAAACATGGAAAGAGAAACACGTATTTAACCATCAATAAAAATCAATAACACCAATAATGACTTTTGAAGAGTATAAGGCGGATACATTCACAATTTGTTCATCTTTACAAAAAGAAAATGAGTGAATAAAAGCTATACGGTTGTTACAAACAAACATTACTATAGTAAAGCTAGCCACATAATGCAAATAAGTGCATATACACAGTGATCAAAAAGTAAGAAGTCTTTTATACAAACACACACACACACACACACACACACATCTGCAAACCCCAGTTTAGAATCCTAGAAAACCAAATAAGAAAACCCAATGCTTGTAGCCATTAAACCTGAGTTGCCATTGTTACTCATTGTTACTCATTGTTAAAAGGCAGTGTATATTATTACTAAGAAGACATACAGAGCCCGCACTAAAATCTGCTTTCTAATAAATAGACTTGGGAAGTGAGGCTGCTATAACCCCCATGCATGTCCTCCTATAGCTTCAACGCATTACATGCCACGCCAAGCCTGGGGGGGGGGGTTAATAAGGGGCGGCGGAGTCTGAAACCTGTCCTGTTTAAAGTGCTGCAGAAGGCAGCCTGTCCCACAGCGCCCACTAGCGGCCAGTCAGATCCCTGCAGCCTCAGTCTTGTCCCACTGCACCCAAGAGCGACACCAACTTTCCCTAAGTCCTGCCTGCCTCATCCCTCCGCTAACCCGCACTGCCAGCCACCCCAACCCAACGCGGACGTGCTGCAGCAGCCCTCCCAGGTCTCCCCACTAGCTCAGTGCACCCCTCTCACTGCTCAGGTCCCTGTTGCAGCCCTGGGTCCTGCAGTTTAAGCCTTGGAGCCCTGGGCAGCAGTGCAGAGGAATTCAGGTTGCTGCTGCGCCCGGGATGTGTGAGTCCATCCACCCAACAGACCTCAATGCAAGATGGCAGTGGGGGGAAAGCCATAGGAAGGGATATTGCACCTACTTGTGGCCAGTTTCCTTGCCCTGCCTTTGGATCTCATGGTGGTAGTCCTGCCGTGGTGGGTTTGCTGGGGGATTTCTCTTGGATCTTTTCCTCCTCTTTTTTTTCACCCCCTTTTCTTTCTTTTCCCCCCCTCCTTCTCTCTCTGTCTCTTTCTCTCTTTCCCTCTCTCACTCCCTTTCTCAATCCGGACTCCCTATCTCCCAAGCATTGTCAGTTTGGACACCTCCGCGCATGCGCACTTCGCATCTACCCTCTCTGCCAACAACAAAAAAAAAAAAAAAAAAGAAAAGTTTGCAGCAATTTATCACTTTGATTTCAGATCTTGTCACATGAATCTCTCCCTGAAACCTTTCCAGAGACACCGACTACCAAAGCAGCTTTTTATCCCCAACATCCTCCCACCCCCTACAATTATGCACATTGCATTTTATCATCATATCTCAGATTATAACACATATTTTATTTAAAAAAAAAATAATAATAAAAATTGTTGTCATTGTTGATATTTCTGCTCCAGATCTCTGTGAACAATCCATCCTTTATTTATTTTAAAAATGTTTTAACAATCAATTATTTCCTTCTAAAATGTTAACACTGCTAGATGAATATATGTTTTTTTCTGCAGTGTAAACGATCTAAATGTGTTTAAAACAGTCAATCATCTTTTTATTTGAAACGTAGACAACAGCATGAAAAAGCTGGGTTCAGAACATACATTTATTTGCTTCCTGATAGTGATAGTGATAATGCAAGTTTTTGGGTGCCTTCTTCATGCAAGTGGTCTGTAACTGTTA